>NC_067476.1:112018758-112248758 GCF_947179515.1 Apodemus sylvaticus
TTTTTTTTTTTTTTAATAAGGCTTCCTGTGTGGATTTGGAGATGCAGCTCTGTGGTAGAGCATTTGTCTAACAAACATGAGACTCTAGCACCAGCACCAAAAAGCTCTTGTTGGGACCTTAAGGTAGAAAGCTCGGTCCTAAAGCACAGGGTACTCCAGTCACTGTGAAACTGAAAGAGCTTTGCATCCAAACCTGATCAGATTAAGATTAAGCTGTAATCACAGGAGGGCTCTGGCCAGTCCTGCTTTGCAGACTGTGAACTTGACCTTGTTCCAAGGAAGGAGCCCCTCCAGGCTTAACTGACAGTGGCGATGGTCTCAGTCTGGTTAAGAACTAGGACCTGTTTCTGCCTTTTGTATTTTCCTCTTTGGTTCCTTATATTTTTTTTCCTTTCTATTATACCCACAGGGTCTGCAGATCCCTATTTTTCTAGAGGGACCTAGAGGGATCCAGTGGGTTTTGTTGTTGTTGGTAGTTTTTTTTTTAATCTTTTTTTTTTTTAAGATTTTATTTATTTCATGTATGTGAGTACACTGTCACTGTCTTCAGACACACCAGAAGAGGACATCAGATCCCGTTACAGATGGTTGTGAGCCACCATGTGGTTGCTGGGATTTGAACTCAGGACCTTCAGAAGAGCAGTCAGTACTCTTAACCACTGAGCCATCTCTCCAGACCCCCAGTCAGTGCTCTTAATCGCTGAGCCATCTCTCCAGCTCCCCAAAGCAGACTGTTTTAAGATGGCAGAAACTGTCCTGGGTCAAGGAGTAGAGAGTTAACAGTGAGTTCATAGAACTCAGGTATGTCTACAATACTGTGTTTAGACTTACCAATCTAAGAAATTAAGAAAACAAACCTGGACTTTAGAGATGGGGTGGGGGCGGGGCGCATACAAGGCTGCTCTCCGACCCAGAGAGGCAGGAGGGGATTGGACATTCATTGGGAATAATGGCAGGTGATAAGCAGCCCCTTCGAGTTGCCCCTCCTCCTGCCTAGCATAGCCTCACCTTGAGGAAGAGGTGGAGAGGAAAGCAGGGGTGGGGAAGATGTTCCTGTCTTCCATCCCAATATAGCAACATTCCAGCTATAAAACCTATTAGTCAGTCAAAAATAACTTCATAAAACATAATTGATATATAAATCACGAAATTACATTGCAAAGTGTTGTCATGATTCTGTCTGTGTGCTGATAACACTAACCACACATCTTTTTACAGAGAAAGAAGTAGCAGACGAGAGGGGGCTACATTCTAGCCATTCGATAGGGGGCACTCCACCTCCTTGAGGAACGCTGATAAGAGCACTCCAGAGAAGATACGGCTGTGGCTAATTTACCAGGGTCTTTGTTCTTTCAACCTTATCAAATACTTTCTAGGATAGCAATGTTCAGTCTGTCAAAAGAACAGTATTGGGTGGGAGAGGAAACTCAGCACTGACTGCTCTTACAGAGGACCTGAATTCAGTTCCCAGCACCTACTCGATAGCTAACAGTTAGTTCTCTGTAACTCCAGTTCCGGGGGAATCTGACATCCTCTTGAGGCCTCCTCGGACACAGTACACATGTGTTGCACAGACATACATGCAGGCAAACCCACACATTTTTCAAAAAGATCTCGGGGGTGGGAGGGGGCAGAATTTAAATTTTTTTTGAGCCAGGGTCTTACGTAATCCAGATGGTCTTGACTTATGAAGCCTGGGATAATCTTGGAGTTCTGCTCTTCCTGTCTGCACCTCCCGAGTGCTAGGATTACAGGGCCATACCATGAAGCTCAATTTATTTGATGTTGGAGATCAAAGTTGAGGCTCTGAACAAGCTAAGCAAGCATTCTACTAAGTGAACAACATCCTCAGTCCCAGGAATTTCATCTTTATACTGAGTTTGAGGGGCAAGGTGAGACTGTTGTCCAGTTAGAGTACATTGCCTATTCAACTGGCATGAAGACATGGGTTCAGTAACAGGACGTACACGCACACACATGGACACACATACATGCATACACAGCAACTCTGTAAACGAAAATAAAAACAAAATCATAACTATTTACACAGTACTGCTTTTTTTTTCCTTAAATGTAGAGTAGTTATAATCCATCTGCAGTAGATTGTGCTCCTCAGAATTCACGTGTCGAGCCTGACTCTGAGAATACGGTAGCATCAGGAGGCAGGTCTCTGAGTGGTGACCAGATAACAGGGTGAACCCTTCATGGGTCGATGCTCTCATAAGAAATTTCCAGAGATCTCCCTCAGTCTTCTGCCTTGAGAACAAGAAAGAGGATGGATTTCTGTGGATCAGATGATGGGCCTTTACTAGACATAATCTATGGGCATTCTGATCTGGAACTTCCCACTTCCTGTAGGCAAGACATTTCTGTTGTTTAGAGTCCACAGGTCTGTGGCATACTGTCTTAGCAGCCTGCATAGATTAACACACTAATGTGCTCATTGTTTGCCAAATATAGGAAGTGAGGATGGCCCCTGTTCCGTGGCATATGGCTTTCACTTCAGTGAGGGAGACTGGGATGACCTTGACTAGTAGAATAAGAAGGTCATGAGCGGAGACTAGAGCTCTCTGGCCCAGGATTCTTCCGGCTGAGGAGGAACTTGTGTCTTCTGAGATTTGACTTCTCATCTGTCAGATTCAGGTAGCTTCATTGTTGCTCAAGATTGGTACAAGAAAGGAACCAGAGGGTGGGCGGTGAAGCAGATAAGACTTCTGAGGAAGTTTTTTTTTTTCTCTTCTAATTTTATGAATGGTGGTACTTGGTAAATAATTATGGGAAAACCACCAAGATAAAAAAAAAATCTAAGTTTGCTTTTTGCTAAATATCTGTGTATAGCTGCTTCAGTGCACAGACGCGGGTGGTGGTATGGACAAGCCAGGCTGGGTACAGTAGATTTTTCCCCCCTGGGAAGCAATGGAAAATAAAACTGGCCTGGATGGAAGGCGCAGTGGTAGAAATCCTTGGCTAGACAAAGCCTTCTGGACTGTGTCCCATGGGCAATGGGAGAAAGTAATGGCTTAACTGTGTGGGCTGCTTCCAGCAGAGTGTAGAGGCGGGGACATAGCTGACGATGTCTTTAGATGAGCTAGACTCAGGAAGCAGACAGTGAGGTAAGGGCCGGAGAAACCAGAGTCTGGTCCAGGTGCCTGTTTTTCCATGTGTCCTTGCCTCCTCACACCTCTCCATCTGCTTTCTCCTCCTGTTCGTCGCCTCCTCCACCCCTACAGCCCACATCAGCCCACACCATGCCTCTACCACTTAAGTCAGTGTGTTGATGGCACTTAGCAAATGCTTAGGATGATCAAAATGTTGCCAGCAGAGCTCCTCCTCGGCAAGCTCTGGCCGGCTGCCTCTGAGTGGGTCGTGAGCAGAGGAGAGGCAGGCCCACTCTTTTCTTCCGTGAGAAAGGCGGCTCGGCTCGGAGTCTAGCTCACAGGAAGCCCGAGCCCTGGCAGCACCTGACGTCAGGTGCCGTGCAGCTGTTAGAGTGAGAAGCTGACACCTCTGGGCTAGCTGAGGGCTGCTGCTTCCTCTGCTCTTAGGCTGAGGAAAACAGGTCATCCTGCCCCCTGGCAGACACTAAGGGACTGACGGTGCCTCTGGGGACCCAGCTGTAGACAAGTATTTATGGAATGGCTGCAGGCACCTCACTAAGGAAGTAAAAGTGGTGATTCAGTCTACTGGAGCTGGGTTGGCTCTGGCCACCCTGGGGCCTTCTGCCTTCTAATGTATACCTTCCTTGGTTCCTCCTATCTTACTCTTCCTGACTTGTCCTGAGCTGGTGAATCCACCAATCCCTCGATGCCTGTGCTCTGGCTACAGGGCACAAAGATGTTTACCTCAGTATTTGCTGGGACAGCTCTATAGGTGCACGGGAGAAGAGAGCTGGCCACCCAGGCCCAGGGGTCCGGCAGACACCTATGCATGTTAGAGTTAAACATGCATAAGGAGGACAGACATAAGGATAAAGGCTGGGAGGTCTCCAGCACTAGGCCACAAGCCACACAATGGACTGGGGATGATTGTGGTAATGGCGCACCAGATGACTATAAGGCATCTAGTCACCTAGCACCCAAATAATCCAGGAACGAGGCAGGGGTGGGCATGGAGAGAGGCGGTAACCTGGGTGAGACTGCCCAGATGCGGAGTTCAGAGACTCAAAGAGCAGTAGGCGTGAAGCCTCAGAGGACCTACCTGGGAGGGATGCCCATCTGGTTTTTCCCCCTCAGGGCGTGGCTCCTGAGAGGGCTGCTGTACAGCAGGAGTTTTGGCTACTTTGTGGGTTCTTTTCTTTTGCCCTTCTTCTCCCCTATTCTCCCCCCCCTCAACCCCCTAACACTAGGTAAGAGAGAAAAGAGGGGTAGAAGAGACTACTTCCTGCTGTTTAAGGGTGTTGAGTTCCTTGGGGCAAGTTTGATCTCCACCTTCAGAATATCTATTTTCTTCTTGCTGTTGTTTCTTCTTTGTGCACGATTACTTAACAAACCACAACCAGCCACCAGCTGGCCAGTCAGCCCCTTCTAGTGGGGATCTGGCATTTATACATCCTCTGAAAAGTCCCCAAAATTCCAAATGTCACACACTTGCAGAAACTATGTGCAGCTGGCAAAAACACACCTCTGCTAACACATGAGTCGAATCATAGTCAGCTGCTGGGGACAGTCTGAAGCAGCCCCATATCCCACACCTGAGATTAAAAATGAAAACACATTCTTGTAATATTTGTGTTTTCTTAAAGAAACCAACATTTCACTCACTACCCTGCTGCTTGGGTCACTGAGACTTGGGCGACTATGCTACAGCTGATGGAAGAGCTACATAGATTGGTGTGTGGGGGAGGTTCAGGTTTAGTGGAAAGTGGTGATTTCAGCGCACACAGATTAGGTGAGATTCTACAAGGAGACTGAGGAGAGAGATGGTGAAGGCTGGCAAAGATGGCTGCTGTGGACTCGGGTAGGTGGAGAGCACACAGAAGCAATCAGAGTCTGGGCTGGAGAGAGAACTCCATGGGTGAAATGCTTGCCTTACAAACTCGAGGGAGGACCTGAATTCAATCCCTAGCTCCAGGCAGGGGTGGGATGGGGTGGGGGGTGGAAGGGGTGGGGGTAGGGGGAATAAGGTTGGGGGTGGGTTACACATGATGGTGTGTACATCCAACCCCAGTGCTGGGAAAGCAGAGATATGATCAGCATCCCTGGGGCTCAGCTGGTTAGCCTGTTTTGGTGAATCACGCCTGAGTGCGCTCGCACGTGTGTGTGTGTGTGTGTGTGTGTGTGTGTGTGTGTGCCACGCCCACACACTCACACACACACACTCACACATTCATACAGGGAACTCCATACTTAGGAAGCCTTGCAAAAATGCTGGAGTGTTTGGAGGTAGAAGAGGACATGGATCTCAGCAGATAGAAAGGCAGGAAGCCAGTAGGCAGCACTAGCAGGGAACCTGCGGTACAAGGGAGTTGCAGTCAGATCACAGGCCACCGAGAAACGTTTAGAGGTGACATAGAGGAGAATGAGAGTAGTCCTGGTCTTTTTCTGGGAACAAAGAAGACAATAAGGGTGAGAGGAGCTAAGAGACACCTCCACCCCACCCCCATGCCCTTGTAGCTGAAGATGCTAATCTTGGAATTCACAACAATCTGCAGCTCCCTCATTCCCTCAGCCTGTGTCAGATCTGCCAGCCTGGGGTCCCTTAGGTGCTGGTCTTCATTCCTGCAGGCAGAGGAAGACATCAGGCATCAGGATGGACCAAAAGCACTGAGGGTGTTCTGAGCTCAAGGCTGGGACCCTGAGCACCAGACATTATTCCTTTCTCCTTCAGCGTGTACCCCCTCCTGGCCCCCATCCCAGGGCACCATCAGAACTGCTGACCAGTGAAGTGTCTGAGTGGCCCAGGGTTAGATGCCCAAGGGAGACAGGAAGTGAAAGTGGGTAACCACCAGGAGGCGAGGGCAAGAGCTGGCTTCATCCTGAGCTATTCATTGGCAGCAAGATTCTTGCGCCAGCCCGAGATGGTAACTACAGACTCAGAGTTGTTGGCAGCAAAACCTTGTCCTTTCAGAGTTTGGTTACCCACGCTGACCCCATAACAACAGCCATGCCAACCAGCAGGCTCTGTGGAGGTGTGGATGTCAACAGGCAAGGAGGTGAAGGCGAGGATGACCTCACTGGATAAGCAAACACCCCCGCCCCCATGGCTGGGGGAAGGAGTCCTCATCAGCTGGCCTGTGGGAGGCTGGGAGAAGACAGGCTAGGAAGAGGGAGGAAGAAGAAACCCTGGTCTACAGAAGCAGGGGTAGTGGGAAGGGGAGAGGGACAGGCTTGTTCAGAAAGGGTGGGTCCAGGCTGGAAGGGGAAGGCAGAGAGAAAGCTGCTTGGATGAGGATAATAATCAAAAGATTTCAACAGAACTGAGAGTTAGAGAGAGCCTGGCGCTGGAAAGGGAGATGTGGGTGGCCACATGTGATCTGAGGAGACCTGAGAACACCCTTAGCCTTGACCTAGGTGTTTTCTTGTGTGTGTTGGATGGGTGTCTAAGTTGGCACATTATTATATAATGAAAACATTCACATAGCCTATGACCCACCTAATATAGTTGCACAAGGACTGACCGACAGACATAGACACACACACACACACACACACACACTTTGTAGTAGACTATTATTATGCAGATAATCCAAGAAAATACTCAGGAAGATTGCAAAGGAATCTAAGATAGTGGTAACAGAACAAAGAACAAATTATATAATTCCATGGTATGATTTCATTTGGTCAAAAAAAGAAAAACTAGTCAGGCAGTGGTGTGGTGGCGCACACCTTTAATCCCAGCACTTGGGAAGCAGAGGAGGGCAGATTTCTGAGTTTGAGGCCAGCCTGGTCTACAGAGTGAGTTCCAGGACAGCCAGGGCTACACACAGAGAAACCTGTCTTAAAAAACAAAACAAAACAAAATAAAACAAAAAAAAAAACCAAAAATATACATTATAGAAAATATAAATATCAGTGTGTGAATGTTTGTATAAAGTTATGTTCCTGGTGAATGTGCATGTGTGTTTGTGTGAATGAGTGTGTGTGTGCATATGCACATGTGCGTGTGCATGTGTGTGCGTGTGTGTGTGTGTGTGTGTGTGTGTGTGTGTGTGTGTGTGTAACTATGGTGGATACTTGGAACATTGGACTTACTACCAGGATCTGTAGGACCAGGATCCTGGGTCTTACTCTCTTCTTACTTGGAGAGTAGAAGGTTAAGATTCCTAGGAAGTGTCCTGTTAAGTTGGTAACCTTCTCTGTGGGGCTGTTTGTGAGATTGTATTTTTTTTTAATACAAAATTTGGAGTTTTGCTTGGTGTACATAATTTTACTCATTATCTGATAGACTTTGTCCTTTGCCTTTTGTGCTGGGGATTTGAATCTAAGGTTTTGTGCATGATAGGTAAATGCTCTGCCGTTGAGCCATATCCTCTTCCCTCCTCTTTAAAAGTAAGTAATGTCTGTGTATGAGGAGGTCAAGAGGGCATCAGATCTCCTGAAGTTAGAGTGATAGGTAATTGTGAGGTGCCTGCTGTGGGCGCTGGGAATTTAACTCAGGTTCTTTTTAAGAACAATATATGTTTCTGACCTCTGAGCTATCTCTCCAATTCCCTCAGCCTCCCCCCCACCCCCCCCACCCCTCCCACCCCCCCGTTTAAATTAAGACAGGATCTCATTGTGTTGCTGTGACTGCTCTTGAACTAGCACTCATCTACCCTCAGTCTCTGACAGCCTGATGGTTCCAATGACCACGCTTTGAGAACTAAATAGTCAAAGCATAAGTCTGATATGTGTATATATGGATAATGGAATGCAATAATCACAGTGGAGGCCATCTTGGAAAATGATGAATTCTTATACTTTCCTTCCAGCTCTGTAGGTGGATACTTTGGAACATTGGACTCACCACCAGGGTCTGTAGGACCAGGACCCTGGATCTCACTCTCTTGCTTACTATATGTATGACTGTGAGCCCTGGGACCCTCACTCTTCTATAAGATAGGGCGCTAACACTTTCTCTGTATACACTAAACATAAACATATCCAAACGTCATGAAGATGAAATGAAACAATGCTTTTGAAGGTACCTGGAACCCAGAGGGTAAATTCTGAAAGTATATTTAAGGCTCTTGAAAATTAATGTTTTGAAAAGGCAAAGGAGCTAGGTGTGGTATGCACATTTTAAATCACAGCATTCAGGACGTAGAGACAGATGGATCTCTGTGAGTTTGAGGCCAGCCTGATCTAAAACAGCCAGGGCTGTTACACAGAGAAAATCTGTCTCAAAAAAAAATCAAGAAGACGAAGAAGAATAGGAGGAGAGGGAGGGGAAGAGAGAAGGGGAGGAAGAAGAAAAAGGAATTACATAGCTGTAATGACAGCTAAGAAGCTCAATTCTTTCAGAGGTGGGTGTCAAGTGGTAGAAGAGATAATCTAGCCAGGCGGTGGTGGCGCACGCCTTGTAATCCCAGCACTTGGGAGGCAGAGGCAGGCGGATTTCTGAGTTCGAGGCCAGCCTGGTCTACAGAGTGAGTTCCAGGACAGCCAGGGCTACACAGAGAAACCCTGTCTCAAAAAAAAAAAAAAAAAAAATCCAAAAAACCAAACCAAAAAAAAAAAATACATACGCATATACACACACACACATTATATATAAATGTATGTATTTTAAGACAGGGTCTTATGATAAAGGGTCCTTTTCAATCCCATTTGTCTCCACTCAGAAACTAGGCCATAAACCATTTGCTACCGATCCTAGGTGCAGGACACTTTGCTTCTGCAGTTGATTTTCTTGACTGGGTTCCTGTGAGGGGAGAAGTTGCAGTCTCCAGTTTGGTTTAGCACCTCATAGTAAAACAGCCAGAGGCTAGGTAAAGTAGCCTTTGTTCTATCTGTTGTGCAGTTCTAAGTTGAAGTCTTGGGAAGAAAAAGGGAGGGAGGACTGTCTCTGCTCTTTGTTCTCTGGACTTGTATGACTTTCAAATTGTGTGATCACATGGTAAAAAGTTCACTAGGAGTTTGCACATAAATTCAGGTCATAATTTGAATAAGAGGTTTATAACAGAGAACGCCTACATGCATCTCCACTAGGAGTAATTATCTGGCTAAACATTCATCATTTGGTTCATGGAGAGTTAAAAACCATAACTAAGTTGTCCTTGAAGTTTTGTACAGATAACCCAGTGAATATTTTATCCTCTGTCCTTGCACCTATGGTGTACATCTCTAGCTCCTTTTTTATGAACTTCGGTTAATGGTTTTTATAACCCCTTGGGAATGTGCTCTAGGTTTTAGAAGTCTGTTTGTTATCTCAGAAGCAATTAAGCAGTTCTGTTATAGAAGGGGCTCTTGGTTTGGGTCACCTTTCTGAAGCGGTAGTGACCCTAGCACAGTAGTTTTTTCTGCAGAAAAAACTCTCTTTCTTCTTGCTACTATTTGAGTCAGCGATTTTAGAACCCTAACAATGATTATTTTTTAATGAGCTTAATTATTGCTTTATTGACATCTCAACACTTGTTTATTTCTCATGCTATTCTTTCTATAATCTCGGACACTTTCAAAATGGCCACCCTGCCTGAAGACCCACCCTGAGGGTAATCCAGGTTTGATTCTGACAAAAGCTGCAGCTTCCCAGAACTTGTGTCCTTTATGAACTTTGCTGATTCGTTCTATTTAAATGAACTTCCTGAAGATCACACCTTCTGGGATTCAAATGCAAACATGCAAGCATTTTCTAAGCCAAAGCCTAGGTAGCTATCTTCAAGACAGGGTTTCATTACACAAGCTATCTTAATTTAAAATTTGTATTCGTCCCACCTCAACGTCTTCAATGCTAGAGCTACAGGATGTACTACCAAACATGACTAAAATGGGTATTTTTTTTTTTAATAATAGTTAAATTGCCTCTAAGAAAAATAGTCACTTTGGGGGAAAAACAACAACAACAACAAAACAAAACAAAAAACCAAAACAAAAACCCTGAGGATGATCTGAGAATAATGGATGAGCCAAACTACAGAATCGTTTCATTCTAAAACATGTAAATGTGGTTTCTAGACAATATGAATGGCTGGGCAGGATAACACATGCACATAATCCTGGTATTTAGGAGGCAAAGGCAAGAGAGTCACAAATTCAAGGCCAGCCCAGCCTAGACTACTAACAAGACTATGTTTCAAAAACAAACAAACAAATAAACAAACAAATGGACCTGAGAAACATAGCTCAATTAATAGTAGTTTGCCTAGAATCCTTGCAGCTCTGAGATCGGTCCCTAGGCCCTCACTGGGTAGGGTGGCAAACATCTGTAAAACTACTACTGAGGAGGTGGAGGCAAGAGGGTGCACAGTTCAAGATCATCCTTGGCTACAAAGCAAGTCAAGTCTGAAGCCAGCCTGAGATTCATGATACTTTGTTTCAAACACTAAAATCTAGGGACACTCAAATCAAGCTAGTATACAAATGAGTGCTTTCCAGATGCCAGATATAGTGGCAAAGACTTTACTTGTAGCCTTGTAACAATGCTATTATCTCCACTTTATTATAGACTAAAAGGAAGGCCCAAGGAGAGGAAGCAAGTTGCCCGAAGTCATGGCAGGCAAATAAATGGCAAAGCTTCTAATTTCAGATAGTCTAACCTCAAAGCCTGTGTGGGAGTACAATAGCAGGAACTCAGGAAAATAGGACTTAATATAGGAAAAGTGGTGGCTTTTAGCCTCTGACTGGAGAAGAATCTTTAAACATACTGTTTCTAAACTCACCAGTTAGCAAGAATCATTATTCTTATTATTGCTTCCCAGGAGAATCCCATGGGGAGCTTGTTGGGTGCTCTAGGAGCTAGGGATGAGTGCACTCTTAGCATACACAATGCCCTTGGTCTGATCTTCAGTGCTCTCCCTCAACAAATGCAGTCTGGTTCTGGAGAACGTCGGGGGTGGGGGTGGGGGTGTGGAGGGGGTGGTGGTGGGGGTGGATTTGGCAAGTTCCCTTGCTGCAGATCTATGACCATACTTTGAGGACCAGGCTATAGGCAGAGGAGAAGACCTTTAGCCTCCATCACTGGAAATAAATTTCTCCAATGAAAATAAAGAAGTAGCCGGGCGGTGGTGGCGCTCTCCTGTAAATCCCAGCACTCTGGGAGGCAGAGGCAGGTGGATTTCTGAGTTCAAGGCCAGCCTGGTCTACAGAGTGAGTTCCAGGACAGCCAGAGCTATACAGAGAAACCCTGTCTCGAAAAACCCAAATCCAAAAAACAAAAAACAAAACAAAAAAAGAAAATAAAGAAGTAAAGTTTTGCTTATAATCTGAGTTTCCCTCAACAGCATTCTCTATTCTCTCTTTCCCCATCTCTTTCTTTTTTTCTTCCTCTTCTTCCTCTACCCCTTCTCTGTTAGGGATCTAAGTAACCCAAGGCTTCTTCTATCTATCATGTTAGGTAAGTGCGCTACTATGGCACAATATCCCTAGCCCTTGGTTTTTGTTTTTGTTTTGTTTGTACATGGTTTTGCTATGTAGCTCAGCATGGTATTGAACTAGCTAAGGATTGAGATGACCTTGATCTCATGATCCTCCTGCTCGTGATCCTTCCTGAGTACTGGAATTATATGTGTACACCATTATCCCCAGCCTTGAAGCACCTCTTGAGCCCCAAACACTTAACATTATAAACTAGTAGAGCTAGGGGCTGGAGAGATGGCTCAGAGGGGAAGAGCACTGATTGCTCTTCCAGAGATCCTGAGTTCAATTCCCAGCAACTACATGGTGGCTCACAACCATCTGTAATGAGATCAGGTCCCCTTTTCTGGCCTGCAGGAATATGCGCAGGCAGAATGCTGTATACATAATAAATAAATAAATCTTAAAAGAAAAGAATAGTAAAGCTATGATAAAATTCCTCTTACCCAGCCCGAAGACTGGCATTATTTTTCTACCCATTGGGCTGTTCTTAGAGGGCTCTCTTTAGGTGAAAGGGTCAAAGGCATGAGTGCTCCTGATTTGACTGGAGGGGATGCTAATAAACGGGGTACTCTGCAGTGGTACGGTGGCCTGAGGGACAAGAGGCCTGGCATAATCTCTCATGCCCTGGAGTGTTTGCTGAGTGAATGATAAGTCAGGGTCAGTGATAAATCCCGGTGTACATGCAGGGGAGGCATGTGGTCCAGGTCCACAGGTGGCAGGCCTGGCAGGGGCAGAGTGTGAGCCAGCGTAGGAGGTTGACTTTACCGGCTCTGCTGTTGTGCTCATGGTCGGTGTTTAAAGTGCAGGGAAGGAGTTTGTGTTGGTCAGCCTTGTGGCTGGAGAGCCGCAGCAGGCTATCTGGTGGATGATTGAAGATCTAGGGGAAACCATGCTGAGCCCCGAGCTGCCTCTCTCCTCCTGAATATGACTGTGTGGATGATTCATATCTTGCCACCCCCTCATTTTCTCAGGGTAAAACCATATGTCCTTAGGCGTGGGGACAATGAGCAGACTCTCCTTCACACGGGTTCCAGCAATCCTCTCACCTTGGTGAAGAGCTGAGAAAACAGGGAGTCTTAGTATGAGTCTCTTCGAGCAAGACCTCTGATGTCTGAAGAAGTGATCTGAGAATGCTGTGTGGTCCTGAGGTTAGCTCAAAGGAGAGCAGGAACATTTGGACCATTTCAGGATGTCAAAGAGCTGTGCTCCTTTCCCACTGTCTGGATCTTGGGCCACATCACACCCACGTGTGTGAAGACAAACCAAAGGGGAGCAACCACATGATGAGGAGTCAGGAAGGAAGCACATGAAGTCTGCAGTGGGTGGAAAGCACTCGACCTGTGCTTCAGGTCCCAGGTTCCCTGGGATCTAATGTGGACAGAATCACATAGACACCGATGACCTGCTTGTCTGGTCTGTGTGATGGGGGTTGGGGAGATGTGAATTTGTCTGGAGATGGAGAGGTAAGCAGCATCCAAGGCAGATGGCTGAGTGGTAGGAACAGGCTCTGTTCTTGAATCATTATTTTTCTTGATGGTATCTGTTTTTAGAACCAGGGACTTGCTATATATCCCAGGATGGCCTAGAACTCATGATTTTCCTGTCTCTGCATCTTAAGTGATGGTGTTTCAGTTTGTCTGTCTCTGTGTGTGTTTGTGTATATGTCAAGGCCAGACGAAGATATTAGCTGTCTTCCTCTATTGCCTTCTACCTTACTAGCTTGAGAAGGGTCTTTCTTTTTTTTTTTTTTTTTTTTGGTTTTTGGATTTGTCGAGACAGGGTTTCTCTGTGTAGCCCTGGCTGTCCTGGAACTCACTCTGTAGATCAGGCTGGCCTCGAACTCAGAAATCCACCTGCCTCTGCCTCCCATAGTGCTGGGATTACAGGCATGAGCCACCACTGCCCGGCCCGGGTCTTTCATTTAATCGAAAGTTTGCCATTTAGGTTAGGTTGGTTGACTATGGAACTCTAGGGATCCTTCTCTGTCTCCTGCTCAGTGCTATGGTTACAGACACAGATGGCCATGTCTGTTGCTTTACATGGATACTGGAGATTCAAACTCAAGTCCTCTGTACAGCAAGTGCTCTTAGCCATTGAGCCATTGCCCCAGTCCCACCGGAAGGTTTTATCTTGTAAGGCAGGTTTTCTTTTCCAGGAAGACTTAAAGAGAACAGGGTTTTCAGCAACTCCCAGGCAAGGTTAAGGCACAGCTTTATTTTAGAGTGAGCATGAATACTAGTTCCCTGCCTCTTCTTACTCTAGGAATACTGGGGCTAATCTTGGAGATAGGTCTTTCCTATTCCACTAGGGCTTGAGCAAGCTTAAAATATAGGCTGTAAATGAAAGAGCCTAGTAGAAGAGAAAGATAAATGTGTCAAGTGGAAATAAGAGTTAACAGCCAAATCTACCTAACTTGCCTCTGGGCTTCCTGGCATTCTGTGGGGTAAAGTACTTTATGCTCTGTGCCCCAGTTCCTATGTAAAATAAGATGAAAGTATTCACAGTGTTTTACATGGGATCTATGCAAAGGACAGGAAACGGAGCCTGGCACAGAGTAAGCATGTAATCACACTGCAGATTTTATAATTCTCTCATTTATCTGGGGACAGGGAAGGGACTGTAGAGAAGCTAGTTCTCCCTTAAGGAGTACATTCTCTTCCAGAGATGTTTTGTTCCTCTGTTCCCTTCATGTCCTGTGGGTGACCTTGGCAACTGCCCTTGTTCCTGGCTGCACAGCAAATGCTCCCATGTCCACTTGAGTTTCCTCTCTTCCCAACAGTCTTTTTCCAGGATGTACACTCATGTGCATTGAATGGTACTGAATGGTAGTTGCAGATGCATTTCCTTGACTGTTAAGTATTCCTGAGCTCAGAATAACCACATGTGGTATTGTTTCCTCCTTTTTGTCTGGAATTCTGTAGCCTTGGAAGGCCTTATTGCACAGAGCCTAGCTTTGTGTACTGCTCCGCCAGACAGGCTATTTCACTCTGACCTCTGAAGGTCAAAGTAGGGGGAAGAGAAGTCTCAGACTCCTGGCTTAGTGGCAGTGGCTGACTTATTAAAAGATTTTGTGGGCAGGGTGCTGAAGTTTGGCTTAGCAGTAGAGTGCTTGCCTAGCTGTGCAAGTCCTTGCCTAGCTGTGCAAGTCCTGGGTTCTATCCCAGGTACTGCAAATATGTAAATGCGGTTAGGAGCTCATCCTGTTCTTAAGAGGACCTGAGCCTCATTCCTAGCACCTATAGGGGCAGCTCACGACTGCCGGTAACTTCAGTTCTAAGAGTATTCAGTGCCTCTAGACTCCACAGGCCACTGCATTCAAGTGCACATTCCCACCCACATATACATATTTAAAGATGAAAAGAAATATTTCTTAAAAAACCAGACATTCACATGCCATGCATCTCATTTTTGCCACCACCCCTGTGGCAGCAGACGATTTGCTTGGCCACTCTTCTGCAGCAAGAAGTTTGAAACCACCTGATCCTGGTGGCTGGAAAAGGGACGGTAGTGGGGGGGCTCTGCTCTCAGCTAGTTGCTGAATAAACAAGTGTTTGCTATGCTAGTACCCTTTAGGAGAGCCTTACACAAGTCTGATCATCTACTCCTCCCAACAGCCCTGTGAAGCAGGGACTCTCCATTTTTTTCTCTTTAAAGCTGAAGTAACCAGGTAAAGGATGGTATTTGCACTGTGTCAAGACACTAGAGAACTCCAGAGCAAGCAGTCTGGCTTCAGGTGGTTTTTAACCACTTATTAATAGGCTCCCTAAGACCCGAGAGCATGTTTGTACCACAGCCTCCATGTTAACATGGCGTAGACGCCCCAGGCTGACTACTTTCCCTAGCATTGAGAGTACTGGAACCAATGTCGTTTGTGTAGTAGTTAGGGCTCCTCACAGTTCCATTCTTCTGCTGTTAATACTCTGACAGGAAGCAACTCAGGGAAGCAAGGGTTTGTTTTGGCTTACAATTAATTCCAGGTTACAACTATCACTGTGGGGAAGACCAACGTGACAGGTGCTTGGAACTAGTCACCTTGGCTTCATGGGAATGCATGCATGCTTACTGCTAGGTTAGCTTTCTTCACCTTCTAACATTTACTTTTATATGATGTGTGTGACTGTTTGCCTAAATGTTAGGTCTGCGCACCATGTGCCCACCTAACATATGCAGAGGTCAAAAGAGGGTGCTAGAACCCCTGGAACTGGAGCTATAGACAATTGTGAGCCAGTGTGTGGGTCCTGGGAATGAACCCGGATCCTCTGTAAGAAGTACACCTGAGCCATCTCTCCAGCCCCTTATTTTTATATAGTCCAGGGACCCAAACCAGGTATGTTGGTTACTTTTATGTCAACTTGACACAGTGTAGAATCATCTGAGAGGGAACCCCAACTGAGGAAATTCCTCCATAACCTCAGGCTGTAGGCGAGCTTATAAAGCGTTTTCTTAATTAGGGATTGATGGGGGAGGGCAGGGATTGATGGGGGAGGGCAGGGATTGATGGGGGAGGGCCCAGCCCATTGTGCGTGGGGCCACCCCTGGGCTGGTGGTTCTGGGTTCTGTAAGAAAGCAGGCTGAGCAAGCCAGTAAACAGCAGCCCTCCATGATCTTTGCATCAGCTCCTGCTTCCAGGTTCCTGCCCTTGTTTAAGTTCCTGTCCTGACTTCCTTCAATGATGAAAAAACAATATGGAAGTGTAAGCCAAATAAGGCCTTTCCTCCTCAACTTCCTTTTTGGTCATGGTGTTTCATACTAGCGAAGAAACCCTAACTATGAAACCAGGGAACGGTGCCACATACTTTCAGACTTGAGCGTTCCACACTTAGACAGTCCACTACAGACCTGCCCACAGGCCAACCTGATCTAGACAAACTTTCACCAAGACTCTTTTCCTAGGTGATTCTAGGTTGTGTCAAGTCAAATATTAAAACTGATAGCCAAGTGCATTAATTTATTCCCAGCACTTGGGAGGCAGAGGGAATCTCTGTGAGTTCGAGGCTAGCCTGATCTACAATAGTAAATTCCAGGACAACCAGAGAGCTACACAGTGAGACCCTATCTCAAGAAACCAAAAGACAAACAAAAGAGAAGACAATCTAAAACCAGTCAACCAACCATCACATCACTCTCCTTGATTTCAAGACACTAACTACTCTCTAGAGACAGAGAAATCTGTCTCTGCCTGAAAATACATGGATACTAAAGCAGCATAAAGCCAAGTCTCAGAATACTGTACTCTCTGAACCACAGTGACTCCTTCACATCTGGCCAATCTGCCTCAAGATTCTGCTCTTGTACTTGGCTAGACCATGTCCACCATGGCTGCTCCCCTGGGTTGTCTCAATTTCAAGAGGCAAAAGCATGGTCATGAACAGACTGAAGCAAAACACATCAAAAACAGTGGGGAAAGTCATGAGCAATTTCCTCACAAATAATTACTTTAAAAATTGTTTTAATTGGCAGAACACTAGCAACCTTTAAAAAACCAGTCCTTTTATTCAATGTTTTATGACCTTGGAATGAAGTAAGGGCAAAGAGTATTGCATTTGAAGATGCCAGAATTACACACCGGGGTCAGTGTCCTGGAACATGAACTTTGTTTTCCAGCCATGACCTTGGGGTCAATAGACCTGTATAACCTATACGATTCTGAGTCTACCAGATTATAGGTCACAGGACACTCCGGTGAAGTTATAAGTTACAACATGTTTGTTTCTGCAATTCATTACCCTACCTTTGGAGATGATAAGATTGCGGGGAGCGTTTTAGAGCATTCTAAACCAGGTATTTCTGGCTGGAATACTTAAGTTTCACTATAACCCTCATAACTTAAATCTCTCAAGGAGTGGTGACTAGTTAGTTCTGAGCTTAAGGCAATAAAACGAAAAGCCAAATGTGCAGAACTACACCGTACACCATGTAGGGGACCAGGAAGCAATATTTATTTCAAATGGGTGGAAAACTTTCAGGATGAGAAGAGGACATCCTCTCTAACCTTTGCCTAGATTCTAAAACAGGCGCATTCCGAAAAAAAAAAAAGTAACGAGGAAACGAACGTTCATTTCCTGAACATCTATTGAGTTTCAGTCACATGCTTATATCTTAGCTAATATGACTCTCCTTACTGGGCAAGAACTTGTAACCAGAATACCTGAATTAGTACTGCCTGTCGCCACAAGCCCCGATAAGCAGACAGGAAATGCATCTTTGTTGTGCTTTACACACAACCCCAACCCGTCCTCCAACCTCCTCTCACTCTGCTATTATTTCACGTTTCCGAGCACTCGGTTTGAGAGACCTAGGGTTTGTTCAAGGTGACACACTGCAGCAAATACGAGTTAAGAATTCGAATCCGAAGTAACATCCTCCCCGCTGCGCCACAGCCTGGGCTCCTAAAACGCCGGTCCGCCGCGGGGAAACTAATGGCCCATGGCTCTCCCTCAGCGCAGTGCCACAGCTGGGAACGCAAGCCTGTCCTCGTGACTCCAGAATCTTTCCGTTTTCACCCAAGTGCGTGACTGCGGGAGCGAGGTGGCCACGTGAGATCCCTCCACCCCCTCCGGGCAAGGAACACAACGGGTCCGGCCAAGGGCAAGTCCCAGTACACGCGCTCTTCCGCGTCGCCACAGAGCTGACCCGGGCCCGCGTGGGAGAAACTCGGAACGACCTTGGTGGCGGCCTCTGAGTGCCCGCGTGAGGACCTGCGAGCCTGAGCGAGACTCCCCCACAGCCCCCGCCCGCAGCACCCGGCCTGGCCAGCATAGACAGGATAACGGGGGCGAGGCTGCAGGGAGGCGGCCGGCCAGTCCCACGTGGACTAGCTCCTTGTTGGGGGCGGGGACTGGGGGGATGTCCGGGCCAATCAGAGCCGCTGCCCCGCTCACCCGCTAGGCGCGCCCGACCAGCCTGTGGTTGCGTCATATCGGAGGCGGGACTTCGGGCGGGAGCGAGGCTCGACAGGTCACGTGGGGCCCGGAACGGGCTATAAATAGGAGCCGGCGGCGTGCTCGCTAGATGATGGCCGCCGGCGCGCGCTGCGCGTTCTCTTCTCTCGCTTGCTGAGGCGCCCGCGGCTACTTCACGAGTGGGTAGAGAGTCTCTCCGTGCTGTTCCCGGTGTTGCCGTCCTGGGTTGTGCGACTGTGGCTCGAGCCTGCCCCAGCCTCGTTCTTCTGGTTTCTGTTCGGCCCTCAGTTTCCTTTTGGTGAGTAGCGGCGCGGCACCCGTGCAAAGGTCCTTTCTTCTCTGGAGTGGGCCCGGTTGAGGGGAGCTGGCGGGCGGCTGTGGGATGCGGGCTGCAGGAGCGCGCCGCGCTGCTGTCCGCCTCCCGCCTTCCCACGCCGCACCCTTCCGCGGGCCTTTTCGGCAGGCGCGCGCGGGAATGGCCTTTTTCCGGTCTTCCACGGAGGGCGCGCGCGGGCAAGCGGCCGGAGACAGAACGGAACGCGTGGGGCGGGGCGGGACGGGGTTGGGGGTGGGGAGCACAGAGATCGCCATGTGCCCCACCTTGCACTGCGTTTGGGGGACTGAAGACCGAAGTGACGGGCGGGGGTGGGGGGGGCACTGCGGAGTCCCAGGCTGCCTTGTTCCCAGGGATGCGCCGCTATTGTTATTTTCTCCCACTTCGTCCCCCCAGGATGAACTTGCGTCCTTTCTCTAATCCGCCATGGAATTCTGCTCCGTGCTTTTAGCCCTCCAGAGCCAAAGAAACCCCAGACAACAGACGCCCAGAAGCAGCGTATAGCAGTAACTCCCCATCTCGGTTTCCGTGCCGTAGTAGTTTACAGTATTTAATTTTATATAATATATACTATTTATTATAGCATTTTGATACCTCATTCCGTTTACACATCTTGAAAGCCGCCCAGTAATTCTCTTATTATTTAAAGAACCACTACACTAGAGAATGACATCTACTGTGGAAACGATTACTAGTACTCTAGCTGCTATTACTGCGTCAGCTCCACCGAAGTATGACAATCTATGGATGCTCATCCTGGGCTTCATCATTGCCTTCGTCCTGGCATTCTCCGTGGGAGCCAATGATGTAGCAAATTCGTTCGGTACAGCAGTAGGCTCAGGTGTGGTGACCCTGAAACAAGCCTGCATCTTAGCTAGCATCTTCGAAACTGTGGGCTCCGCCTTGCTGGGGGCCAAAGTGAGTGAAACCATTCGGAAGGGCTTGATAGATGTGGAGATGTACAACTTAACCCAAGATCTGCTCATGGCTGGTTCGGTCAGCGCTATGTTTGGTAAGTTGGTGTTGCACCTTATGTTCTTTCCAGTCCGGGACCTGTCTCCACTTCTTTCCATGAGCGCACACTGCTTATGTAACAGTTTTGCCATCTACCTGAAAATTTGGTTCATTCTCTTTCAGGTTCTGCTGTGTGGCAACTAGTAGCTTCATTTTTGAAGCTCCCTATTTCTGGGACCCATTGTATTGTTGGTGCAACCATTGGTTTCTCCCTTGTGGCAAAGGGGCAAGAGGGTGTCAAGTGGTCTGAACTGATAAAAATTGGTATGTTTAATTCTAACATGGTCTGCGTTTTATTTTTGTCTTGTGTGTGTGTGTGTGTGTGTGTGTGTGTGTGTGTGTGTAGGGGGCGTGAAGTATAGGGGCAAGTTGAAGAGTATCAGAAATGAAACACCTAACATTTTGGGGTCTTGTTTCTTCACTTTCCAGGCTTGACACTTTACTTTGTGTGTTCTATTGCAGTGATGTCTTGGTTCGTCTCTCCACTGCTTTCTGGTATTATGTCTGGAATTTTATTCTTCCTTGTTCGTGCTTTCATCCTCCGTAAGGTAACCTTTCCACTTACAACCTTTCATGAGTCACATTGAATCTTGTTCAGACTCACTGGTATTCTCTCAAATGGGACTGGTATGTAAGTATGTGGCTTTGTTAAGTTAAAAAGTTCTTTGTTCTGTACATCCTCTCCTGTATGTTGTAGAGTTCTGTGAAAGAAGCAAGTTTTTAATGCCCAGAGGGCATTCAGGAAGGAAAAAACTGAGTAAGACTATCATCTGCCAAGAAATAAAGAGACTTGGAGTGAAAACTAAGAACATTTGTTTAAGGTGGCTCTGCCTGTATAGGTAACTACCTTCAGGACAAGTGGAATTGTAACCTTTTAGTTCAACAAGTCACAGAATCCTTTTAAAATTGCTCTCTCCTGTGTTGATTGTTAAGTACATGTAAGTTTCTGGGTGAGGCCTAATACTTGTGGGGACTCTGCTTTCTCAGTAAAAAGAGTAAGGATGCGTTGTTAGGGGTTTTTTTTTGTTTTTTTGTTTTTTTTTGTTGTTGTTGTTGTTTTTTCTTTAAAAAGTCAGGAAGCCATTGAATTTCCTGACTACTTGAAAATTCCTTCTGAGAGACCTAGTGCCATTTCTTTTGTCATGGAGTCTGATCCTGGCTCCACAAAAAAATGTAGACAACAAGGGATTATGTTGACTCTGGACTGAATTACAGTAAGGATAAATGAAGACATTTTTTCTCAGGAGACAGGGTTGTCCTATTTTCTAGGGTGAATGGCTCTTAACAGTCCTTTGTTAAGTTCTTTTAAAATTCCCCTAAACAGTAGAAATCTGAGTGAGGGGAGATAGGTACCTTATCCTAATGGACGGTGGTGTGTGTTTAGATTCCCTACTTCTTGATCTAGTTTTTAGAGTCTCTGGGGAACGACTTGTGTCTTTCTCGATAGACACCCTTCCCGGACTCCTTCCAGATTCACTATACTCACCATTACGAGTCTGGCACGATGTATTTCACATGGTGAGCATCAGAACTCTAGCACAGTGTGACTGAGTAAACAGTTCATTGATGCCCATCCTCTAGATTTGGTATTCTTTGAGCTAGCAAGCAGGTATGACATGCACTCCCCTGCTCCCCATCTCTAGTATATGATAACACGGTTTTCACCAGTATTCAGGAGTCGTAGTGTCTAGTGTTCCTTTTAGAACCATGTATCTCTTGACATACCAGAAAACCAGAATAATTAATAGGATGCTATTTGGATTCATGTTTTTTAAAGGTTTATTCTGGCCCCTTTGATTATTGGGAAATAGATCTTTCTGATTCTTGGAGAGCCTCTGCGTTTCAGATCTGAGAACTGATTGGTGGTCATTCCTGGAAGGGGGAACAGAGGTGCAAAGGGGGGTTCTCAGTGCCCGGAACCTTTCATTGATGATATATGCCAAGTATCTTTACTCTCACTGTGTTATTGGAATATCAAGTTGTACATGTTGACTAATAATTCTTTTGTATGGTCTCAAGTAGCCTAGGCTGACCTTGAACTTCTGATCCTCCTGCATTCATCTCCCAAGTTTTTGAATTACTGGTGTGTGCTCCCGCTCCCAGCTTAAGAGTATGGATGGGATGGGCATGGTCAAGAATGATGGATGATATTTAATATAGTGCTGACTGAGGATCTTCCCCTTCTGTCTCTCACTTGCTTACTGATTCCTCAGTAACATGAGGGACCCTTTCCTGTCTCCATGTACCTGAGTGAATACTCACATCATTCCCAACTAAAGCTTTAACTTCTTTGTCTCATTCCTTCCTGTATTGGGCCCAAAATAGTTCCTGGAAATCTGTTGACTTGACAGAAAGACCTAGTGCATTCTTGGTTTTCATCTTTAACATTGTATATAAAATTAAGGAGTTTACGTGATGAGAAAAGCATTTAATAAAAATCACTAGCCTAGCTATCAAGACCTGGGAGGAGGCCAGAAAGGAGAGACCTTTCTTATTTTACCATTTTCATCGATTCTTATGAAGTTATGAAGTGGTTTGTTTTGTTTAAAACTACTGAGTCTTTATTTCATAGTGTATTAAGGCTAGTCATTCTCTACCTATCCCAAGCTATATACTCTTACTTTGACTATATTATTATCTTGTGACTAAGCCTTTGTAGCTTAGGTTGACCTTGAATTGGGGTCTTTTGCTTCAGCACGCCCAGCCGTGATATTACAATACCTCAGGGAATATTTAATTTTGGGCCCCAAGTGGGAAAAATGTATTTAGGGTGCTTTTTTCCCCGATGGGTCAATTACTAAATATAAATAGCATATGAAAATTGATGAGAAGAGAATCCCTTCCTAATGCCTACAGAATATTCTTTAAACCTTGGATTAGCTTGTCTATGTCAGGCTCCTGTTAACCTTTAGGTGTAGCCTGCATCTATTTGGTTGCATGGTTCTGTAGGTTGGTTGATCTGGAGTCTTACCTAAACAATGGGTAAAACTTGAAGTTACTTTTTGGTGAGGGTCTGTACTCATCTGAAAAGCTATTCTTTATGAGGGCTTTACTTTACTGATTTTTAAGCTTCCCTCCCCCAAAATCTTAATGATTGTCAGAAACTCTGGTATCTCATTTGGGTCTTCACCTCTATCTGACTCTTAAGATTTTCAACTGGTATTGTGACTAGGGTAGCATTAAACTTTTGTGCTAAAGGTTTGGCCTTCCTGATGAGACCTATGTTCTCATTCTTTTAAATGTTTGGCTTGGAAATTTTTCTGTGGAATTACCAATAATACATGGAAACTATTTTCATTTTCAGTCACAGTGACCATTGGTGATTCTTACATATTTCTTTGGGGACATTGTACTTGCTTATGCCTCTGCCCACCCCCACCCACCCCACCCCCTGGCAGGTGGGCTTACACTTTCCACACCGAGACATAGGTCAGCCCAACTGACTCCACTCCCATATTTTATTAAAATGTCCTTCCCCATTAACATCCTCTTGCCTGTTTTTGTTTTTGTTTTCCCTTTAAAGCATTTGTCAGCCCAGTATTTTACTGTGTAGTAGGAAATGGCTCTCAGTTCTATGAAAACGGGACTCGTCTGGCCCTAAACAGTTCTTGACAGTCACTAGACTGAGTGGATGGCTAGGTTCACAGTTGATTTAACTTTGCACTTTGGTAAAGCCTTATGCTACATTGATCAGATATATAGATAAGATGGTTGTGTATAGTCTGCAGATTTAAGGAGGCAGGATATCAGGAAATAAGTATTTTACCTTAGTCTGTTTTTCTCCAGTACAGTAGTACATCCTGGGGGGCGGGGAGGGGGGGGCTGTGTTCAGGTTTACAGATGGACTTTGGATAACTCAGAGGAACTGGTTATTTGGGATATTGGCTACATCCTTGTTACTAAGAATAGGGATAAAGTGTTACCTATGGGTGGTAGGTGGTATTAACTTTCTTAGGTAGCAGATGTAGGACAAAGCCCAATTGGCTTTATAGAAATTATGGTGGGAGGCTGTTGCTAGCACCGTGATTCCCTGGTTTGTCTTGCCACAGGGTGCTCTGGAAGTAAATCTATATTTACAACTTTTAAGATATTGATCTTAATGTTTTACAGGCAGATCCAGTTCCTAATGGCTTACGAGCATTACCAGTTTTTTATGCCTGCACAATTGGAATCAACCTCTTTTCCATTATGTATACTGGAGCACCGTGTAAGTACAAGTCAAGATATTTAAATGTGAATTTAAGGTTATTTACGAAACTTTCATTAAATGCCCAATTTACCCCTTTTTGCTTTACAGGGCTGAAATCTCCTAGAAGGTGGCTGGCCTGCGCCCATTTCAGAAGGCTGCAGGCTAGTGTATGCTGAGTTAACCTAGATAGGCTTTCAACCCGAGAGACCTGCTCAGATTCTAAATCACTACAGACCTTTCCTCTTTAGTCTTCACAGGATCCACTGATAATATGATCTTCTCCCTCCCTTTCTTGTAAAAATGCTGGAAATGATACTGGCCTCTACTGAAGAGTCGTTAGTTAAATCTGTTCTCAATAATCAGCCATTTAGGAATTGTTGATAGATGTCACTTTCTCTCCCAGTTGGAGCCATTTCGGGTTCTGAGTTCTCAGTGTGCCCCCTGAACTGACTTGAGTGAGGAGAGTTGGGATGTATAACCTCTGACCTGGTCTAATGACTCATGGAAGAAGAGTGTCCGCAGCTGAGAGGGCGTCTGAGAGGAATGTGAAGGCTCTGGTGTTGCTTGCTTTCATATTGGGACTAAGGGAAGGCGAGGAACAGTTGTCAACGGAGAGACTGATAGGTTGGATCTTGGGAGGCAGAGCAGCACAGTTCAGGCATCCGGGCCCATGTGATTTGCTGGTTCTTAACTGCTTAGGACCTTAGACATTTACTACACACACTCCTCTGGCTATTCCATGGGAAGAGGAAAGACCGATGCACAGGGCATCCCATGTCTGTAGTAGGACTAAAGTAGCAAAATGATTTATCCATATGTTGTACATGCTCTCATCTTCAATTCTTAAAGGATTTTAATGCATGTAGCCTCCAAATTGGTTCTACCTCTGGCTCATGTATTGTGACCTATGTATTATTGCCACTGAAATGATGTAATAAGTCATTGAGCAAAACAAAACAGCAGAATATTTCTCACATTGTTGTTCTTGAAATGTCAGTAAAGAAACACATGATGGGACTGGCCTTGGTGCAGGGACTTTGCTACTTTTGTCCTCTATGATCGTTTATAAGAAAACCCAGTCCTTTCACTCCCCCTTTTGACTTAGAATGTAGACAAATTAAAACTGATAAAGACTGATGAGACCTAATGGATATTTTACTTATGTGACATAACTGCCTGGTCACAGTTAAAAGCAGAACTTAAAATGAAAAGACCAGCAGACAGAACTAAAGGTCTGAAGGATTTCAACTTATATCTGATTCTTAAAGGCTAGTTCTTAGTATTTTCTGTCTCTTTTACAGTGCTAGGGATTGATCTAGGGCTTTGTGCAAGCTAGGCTGAGCTGTAGTCCCAACATGAATAGTTTTGACAGAACAGTAATGCTTCCATTTTACAAGTGACTTACTGTGCAGTAAGCAGAATCAAGTGAGACAAGCGCAAGTGACTTTGCTGTGGGAAGGGACACTCAGACAGTGGCCTAGGACTCAGTGCTGTGAATGGTCACCCAAGGATAGGTCAACAGTCCAGGTTGCCTGTGCAAGCTGACATTAACCAATACTGCTGATCCTAAGGTCCTTGAGCCAAGGGAAAAGTTTCTCTGACTTGTTACCGAACTACCACTAAACTTGGCCTTTGCAAAAGACAACTATTTCAGCAAGTATCTTCCCATAGTTAACAGCCCTATTTTTTGTTAGCTTGATGGTGCTTTTGCCGAGAGGATCAGTTTCCCCAAAGGCCGTCTGGTACAATTAGTGCAGTAACTTTCCTTTACTGTATGAGTGTCAGCATGACACTGACTGAGACACTCCTTTTTGACATTAAATCATATGTAAGTGTAATTTGGAGCAGTTAGGATGAGGAGCTGGGTGGAGAAAGGGATGCTTTGATTGACTTTATAGCTACAGGTCCTTACTGTAGGGATTCTTTATATCTGTAGGGCCAACCACATGAAGAAAGTTAGCATGTGAGTCCAGCAAGTGTTTCAGTGGCTCTGGTTGCTGTGGGTTTAAGATGGTCATTGAGGTTTTCTCCACGGTCCGTATAACCTGATGAAACTCTGGAATGGCAGCAGCTGTAAAGGGTGACAGTGACGGTGACGGGCTGGCTTGGGGAAGCCCTCCTTCCCCTCAGGAGGGTTTGCACATTGTTGCAGGGGGCTGTTGCCCTGGGGTTTTCAAGATGCACCATTTTATCTCGTAGTGCTGGGCTTTGACAAACTTCCTCTGTGGGGTACCATCCTCATCTCGGTGGGATGTGCAGTTTTCTGTGCCCTTATCGTCTGGTTCTTTGTATGTCCCAGGATGAAGAGAAAAATTGAACGTAAGTAATACAGTTTAATAGTGTTCCCCTCTCCCTCTACTCCTCCCTTTCCTTCCTCTCCCCCTCTTTCCCTTATCTATAAGAATACACTATTTTGAGATAGAGGAAGCATTTGCCTCAGCTACCTTTGTGTATACTCAGCTTAGATGACTGTGTGGCAATGTGTGTACACATATACACTGTATAATGCAGACACACTTGTGAACATTATTGTGCTAGAGCTGTTACACATGGAGAAGCAAACACTTTTAGATATAAGTAATCTCTTAGGTCATTGAAGGATGTTTTTGTGGTATTATTTAATAGCAAGTAAGTTTTGATTGGCACTAGTCTTTGTATCTGTTTTAGCGGTTAAGATTGTTTAGTAGAATCCTGTTCTGCCTTTCAGTGTGTGGAATGTTACTTTACGGATGCACAGCAGAATAGGAATGCTTAGACTGCAGCGGCATTAGAGGAATGCTGCGTCACTGCAGTTCTGAGGAGCCGCCCAGAGCTCTGCTAGTCAGCTGTGCGGCACACACAGAGCGAATGAGGCTTTCAGGACTCTGACCTCATTTTATCTCCGTCTGAAAGGAGAGACAAATCTTACTTTAATGCTATATACTAGTGTGAGGTGTCTGAGCCAGTAGGTGACCCTGGTGAGCTGGCCCCTTAGGCAGAAACACTGCCTGGCTAACCGGGTATGGAAGTGTTTAGGTGTGATGGTTACAGTTCAGTTGTCTGTACTCTAACCTGAGAGTTAAGAGATTCCTTAGGGAAGTCTGACTCGTAGTCAGCTGCCAACCCCAGGCTTGAGCTCTCATTTCATGATGAAGAGCTAAAGATTTATACTGGTAATTATAAAAATAAAAAGCCAGAAGGACCAGAACCCTAAATACTTACTATTTGGCAATTCACAGCAGTTTGTCAGCCCCCATTTCTCCAAGCAGACATTGTGCTACTGCATGGCTATCTTGCTCCTTCCCAATGGAAAGATGAATTCCAGAAATAATAAAGAGGGCAGCAATGTTAGCTTGAATTTTAACTAGAATTTACACCTATTTTGAGATGGGTTTCAAGGGTAGATAGAAAGGAATTTTGAGCAAGAGAGTATAGTCAAGTCAAAAATCCCCTTTATTTTTTAGGAGAAGTAAAGTCTAGTCCGTCTGAAAGTCCCTTAATGGAAAAGAAGAACAACTTAAAAGAAGACCATGAAGAAACAAAGATGGCTCCTGGGGATGATGAGAATAGGAACCCTGTGTCTGAGGTAGTGTGTACCACTGGGCCACTCCGGGCTGTGGTGGAGGAGAGAACAGTGTCATTCAAACTTGGTGACCTGGAGGAGGCTCCGGAGCGAGAGCGGCTTCCCATGGACCTGAAGGAGGAGACCAGCATCGACAGTACCATCAATGGTGAGCTAACGCCCTGGCGTCTCCTGATGCCCTGCAGTGGAGGGAAGGCTGTTGCTCTAGGCTGCTGCTCTTTGCATTGAATGTTGCCATTTTGGTCTCCTAGGTGCAGTGCAGTTGCCTAATGGCAACCTTGTTCAGTTCAGTCAAACTGTCAGCAACCAAATCAACTCCAGTGGTCACTATCAGTATCACACCGTGCACAAGGACTCTGGCTTGTACAAAGAGCTACTCCACAAGCTACATCTGGCCAAGGTGGGAGACTGCATGGGAGACTCTGGGGACAAGCCCTTGAGACGCAACAACAGCTACACTTCCTACACTATGGCAATATGTGGCATGCCCCTGGATTCATTCCGTGCCAAAGAAGGTGAACAAAAGGGAGACGAAATGGAGACGCTGACATGGCCTAATGCAGATACCAAGAAGCGGATTCGAATGGACAGTTACACCAGTTACTGCAATGCTGTGTCCGACCTTCACTCCGAGTCCGAGATGGACATGAGTGTGAAGGCTGAGATGGGTCTGGGTGACAGAAAAGGAAGCAGTGGCTCTCTTGAAGAATGGTATGACCAGGATAAGCCTGAAGTGTCCCTTCTCTTCCAGTTTCTGCAGATCCTTACAGCCTGCTTTGGGTCATTTGCCCATGGTGGCAATGACGTCAGGTTAGTTCACAAGACTCTTTAGTGTTATGAGTATTTTTAGATAATCTTACCCTCCTGAAATGTACTGCTCTACTCTGGGGGACACTGAGCAGTCAAGACTGGCTGAGGTAGTAGTAGTTAATAAAGCAACAGGAAGTTCTGTTAGATTATAAGAATGTTTTTAGCTTTATTTCTTGACAAGATAAACATGAGAATGACTCTTCGGTAAATTGGGATCTCAGTGGTGAAAAACTTAAAATCTATGTGTGAGAGGAACGGTGGCTCTGACAGAAGGCACACCACATGTGCCTTCTGTCACAACCACCGTGTTGGGTGGCTGCAGGTTTGCTAAGTGACAGTGGTTTTGCCTAAAAAGTCACCATGGCCCCCTTTCTTCTTCCAGCAATGCCATCGGCCCTCTGGTTGCTTTGTATCTTGTTTATGAAACGGGAGATGTCTCTACAAAAGCGGCAACACCCATATGGCTTCTGTTGTATGGCGGGGTTGGCATTTGCATGGGTTTGTGGGTCTGGGGAAGAAGAGTTATCCAGACCATGGGGAAAGACCTGACACCAATCACACCGTCCAGGTGAGTAGGTGAACCCCGCTGGAGGGAGAGCTCGAGCTCTTGAGGAGATGTAGTTGTATGGAGGGTAGCACGTGGGTCTCTAGATAAGGAGTGTGACAGTTGCTGCTGTTCTTCTCACAACTGATCTGAATGAACATTTTCTGCTGCACTTATGACTGACTTGTAAACATTTTTTGTCACTCTGCTCAGCTCTGGTGATCATGTAATTTGAATTTTCTGAGAAAGATGTAGTGGAGTAAAATAATTACATACACATGGCTCTGATTTGGGATCTAAAACCTTATACTTTTTTCAGAATAAAAGTTCCAACTTTTTTTGTTTGCTTTTTGAGACAGGGTCTGTCTGTCTTGGCTGGCCTGGAATTCACTCTATAGAGCAAAGTGGCCTGGAACTCAGAAATTCATGTGCCTCTGCTTTCCAAGTGTTAGCATTAAAGGCATGTGCCATTGGGCATAGCCCAGCTTTTTAAATAATATTTCAAGAATACTTAATCCTCAGATGTTAGGACTTAGCTCATTTTAGTAGGTGTTTGGGGTTAGAGGAGATGATCAGGCTTTGCCTCTGAGTAGAACAAAGCAAGATTAGAACCGGTTACTTTAGCTAGAGTTGGGTTTTCAGAAAACCATAAATTGTTGACAAGCATCTTTTTGTATCAACAGTGGTTTCAGTATTGAACTGGCATCTGCCTTTACTGTGGTCATCGCATCAAACATTGGCCTTCCCATCAGCACTACACATTGTAAAGTAAGTGGAGTGGGATGTCATGGCCCCTGGAAGCTGATCAGTAGCTTGGGGTGTCCACTGTTCAGGTGGATGGCGGGGGGGGGGGGGGGGGGGGGTTCCTACTACTTGTAGTAAATACACTTTTTTTTATTATTGAATAAAAATCCGTCCTCCCACCCCCTGAGGTTTTAACAAGTTTGTTTGTGAGCCTTCTGTAAGGGCAGCCTTCTGGTGAAAGCATATATACAGAGCCTCTTGGGCCTGTCGTGCTGAGACACTGAACTTTAAGAAGTTGCTTAATGAACGTCTACCATAGTTATTAGATAAAGAGCAAACCGACTTTCTTGAAGACCTGAGTCTGGTCGAGGCTGGGCCTTTTGAGTTGCTCTTTTGTTGGGTCACATACCACCCGCCCTCTAGAGTGATTGTTGGGAATCAGAAACTGAGCTTACAAAAAGCAGGGGAAAGGAGGCTTGTCATATTTTAGCACATTTAGCACTAGATTTAATGGTTGAATATTTATGTAGACTTCACCTTGCCATGGGTAATTTTAATTTTAGCTTGTTAGAAGTTAGCTTCTGGCTTGTGTCACATGAGAGTGCTTTCATCTCTTGGGATTCTGAAGTAGGAGGATCATAAGTTCAGTCCTGTTTGGACGGCAGTGAGAACAATTGTGTCTTTTCTCCAGATAAACTGCTGGCTCATCGCTTGTCTGGGGTCCCTGTCCCAGGTGTCTTTCTGCTGAGCAATGTCTGGTCTGTTTCTTTCCTAGGTGGGCTCTGTTGTGTCTGTTGGTTGGCTCCGATCAAAGAAGGCTGTTGACTGGCGACTGTTTCGAAACATTTTTATGGCCTGGTTTGTCACAGTCCCCATTTCTGGGGTTATCAGTGCCGCTATCATGGCAGTATTCAAGTACATCATCCTGCCGGTGTGAAGCTGGGATCAGAAGTGTCAGTATCTGGACCATTGTGCACATTCCTGTTCTTAAAAGAATGCTCACAGTGTTGGCTGAAGACTGACAAGGGTTTTAAAGTTTGGGAGCTGTGGGAAGGAAGTGTAATTTACACTATAATTGCTTTTGTGCTAAATATGACTTATCTCAAAATTAGCTATGTAAAATAGCCAGGTTTCCATTGATTCATTCCAAGGTCCCTTTCTCCTGGGCTATGAATTCCTCCTGTACATATTTCTCTACTTTTGTATCAGGCATCAATTCCATTATGTTTTAATGTTGTCTGAGAGATAACTTCTGTGGGTTCTTTTTAAACAGCCAGGCAGAGCCATTTGATGGCATGCACTGCTTTGTTGGCCTCACCAGCTTCTTTCCCAACATGCACAGGGATTTAACAAACATGTAACTGAAGCTTCCCTCGTAGTCTCTCTCATAGAAATAGTCACGGCACTCTGCTCCCTGTCACTAGTGGCAGGTTCTGTTGACATGTGACAACTTCTTAGAGGGCCGAGAATCTTTGGCACAGTAAAAATATAAGTTTGTAGTAACTTCTTTGCAAACAGTTCACGGACGTGTTGCTGAGAAGTAGGGAGCCAAAGCCTCCTGGTGGTTGTGGTTATTCTTTGGAGATTTCTGGCAGTGTGGGATGGGTGAATGAAATGGAATGTGAACTTTGGGCAAATTCAATGGGACAGCCTTCCATGTTCATCTGTCTACCTCTTAACTGAATAAAAAGCCTACAGTTTTTAGAAAATTTGTTCTTGTGCTTGTTTTTACTGAGTCCTCAGAGTCTTGTTCATTCAGCCTATGACATTCTGAGGAGGATGTGTGTACCTTCCCAGATGAAGGTGCTATCCAAGTTGAAGCTCCTCACTCTGTCTTCTGTGATCCCTGAACAATACTGCCCCACACAACAACTTGTATATGGGGTTGATGACTTCTATCCTGAGAATTATTGGACAATGCTTTTGACTATTTCAGTTTCAAAGTATTATAGTAAAACTCATGACAGCCAGGAGAAGGCCAAGCCCAAGAAGGTTGTCAGTAGAGAATTGTCAGTAAATGTTTCCACTTACTCTCAGGCACTGAGCAGCTGACATGTAGTCCTCGTGAACGTTGTGGCAGGTCTTACCCTAAGGCTGGAACACTTAAGTGCTTGGTGTGTATTGGCAGAGAATAGACATCTGGAAGTGTGGGTGGCTGGCAGTAGAATGGGAAAGATGGACTTGAGTTAAATCTGGATCTGAGGGTTGGAAGGCTGAGGACTGGTCCTGGCCCTCATTCCCAGGACTGATCCAAGTGCCTCCACAGTGTGATGACCAGCAAGCACAGTGCTTTCCCCAACTCCTCCTAGCTTAGGAGAATATACTCAAACCAAATAGGAGCCTCTAGAGGTGGGAGGTGACACCATAAAGGCTGGACACATGCTAGTAAGAATGCTGTCCTTTTTTTCTTTTGGTTATAGATGTTTTCTTAAAAGTTCAGGTCGTGGACTGGAGAGATGGCTCAGTGGTTGAGAGCAGTGACTGGTCTTCCAGAAGTCCTGAGTTCAATTCCCAGCAACCACATGGTGGTTCACAACCATCTGTAATGGGATCTGATGCCCTCTTCTGGTGTGTCTGAAGACAGCTACAGTGTCCTTATCATATACATAAAATAAATAAATCTTTAAAAAAAAATTCAGGTCGTTTGCATATTAGAGTCAGCAGTGAGATTTAGTAAAAGACTGAGGTCCATTGCAGCATTATCCTTTCCTGAGTAAGCTACCTCCAGAGTGGTCTTTACTGCTGCATAAGCACATTACTAGTTGTCCTCTTTCTTTAGTTATACTGGGAGGCATCTGGTTGTCAACCCCAGTGGTTCTCACCTGGGGTGATTTTTCTTTCTGTCTCACACATGTGAAATTATTGGGACACATTTGATTGTTAAAGATAGTAGATGCTACTGATCAGAAATGTCAAGAACATTCTATAGCACCTCTAAGATGAAAGGAATGTGATACCCGGGCAGTTCTAGTTGGGCTGTTTACTTGGGGATCCCGTAGGACAATTCCAAAGGGTCAAAGTCCAACTGCTCAGGAGAGTGGTCACCACACAGTCGAGCCTAGTCTTTAGCATAGGCAGCCTTTGCTTTGTTTGGCTGATTGTGGATTTCAGTTGCCGTGGTTTAGGTAAATACTGGCCAGCAGCCTGGTTCACATGTCAGTTCCCCTGATATGTGAGTCATTGCGTAAAGTGCAAACTTCAGTGCTAGGTCTTGAGTCTGAAAATCACATTTAGGAAATACTAGCTGCTCATGATCAGTGGTCCAGCTCAGCTTCCAAAGTCTGAAGATGACTATGCTGTTTGACTCAAGTATGACAAAGATTTTTGGCTGCCTTACCTCCTCAAAGTAGAAACACTAGGCCGACTTTGACTGCTGTTGGGCTTTCCTCAGACTTGAATGGAAATTGCTTTTACTATTACACACAACTCAGTCCAGCCAATGGACAGTATTACTTCAATTCTTAAAGCTTCTATTAAGATGGCCTCTTGTATAACTCTGCTACCATATATCTAGAGATCTTGCACATTGTTTAGCTGAAGTGGAGAGTAAGATGAAAGAACTGTACAGAAACGGAACAGGAACCTTCACTGTGGCACTGAACAACTGCAGGAAGCAAATCACACATGATGACATAGATGCTGGCTGTGGGAGTTTGTGAAGGGGTTGTTCTTGTTTGATTGGTTTGGTGGTTGTTTTTTTTGTATTGTTTTCTTTTGTTTGTTTGTTTATTTATTTATTAGTCCAAAGTCTTCATATGTAGTGCAGACTGACTTGAGGTTTATGGCTTCTCTGCCATTATCTCCCCAGCACCGGAATAAAGATGGGATTGTGATGACAAGAATGCAGATGTCTCAGGTGAAATGACACTGTCCAAACTTGGTAGTAAGGGACCTCACAGATATGGCACAGTAAAGCGCATTAGTGAAATGTTGGAAGCGGACCCAAAAACCATGTCAATATACCCAGTATTTTACATTACAGTGGATTAATACATTGTGCTTATTTAGTTTTTTTTTTTTTTTTAAATTATACAGGGTTTCTTTTCCTTCTCTCCCTCTTTCCCCAGGGTTCTGTGACTCAGGCTGGCCTCAAATTAGCTATGTAGCTGAGGATGACCTTGCGCTTCTGGTCCTCCTGCTTCTACCTCCTGGGAAGACAGGCATGCACCACACCTGGGTTTACATGGTGTTGGGGGAATAAACTCAGAGCTTTCTGCATGCCAGGCAGGTACACTACCACTAGCAGAGGTACATCCTAGCTCTGGCTCTCCAATTTCTGAGCCTTCTAGTGGCTAGCTTAGCATTAACCCTTCAGAGTGCATCTTTTTCTGTCTCCTGTAACATTTGCAGAGCAACAATGCATTCTCCTGTGATCATTCTGACGGCTATCTTAATGGTATTGCAGGGAGGGCAAACACAAAGTTTTCGATCTGATTTTCTAGGAATTCTTGAGGTGTTCATAGGTTAGTATCATTGTTTTTTTTTAACTGAAAACTTAGGGCCGGAAGTTAGGTTTCTCAGTGGAGAAGATGGTTGACATGAAAGCATGTAGAGCTAGCAAGATGGCTCAGTGGGTAAGGCTGTGTGTCAGGGAAGCCTGTAGGCCTTAGTCCAGTACATAGAACCCACATAAAAGTGAATGGAGGAAACCAATTCCACAAAGTTACCCTCTAACACACACACACACACACACACACACACCAATAATTAATTAAAAACTTAAGTATTTTTCAAAGAGTTAACTGCCCCCCCCCCCAGAAAACCCCTGCAAAAACAAAAAAACAAAAAACCCTGGCAAGATGACATAGTGGAAAAGGATATTTGTGGCCAGTCCTGATGACTTAAGTTTGACACTCTGACGCCTGGACCCACGTGAGGGAAGAAGAGAGCCAACTCCCATAAGCCAGCCTCTGACCTCCGCATATGCAACACAGCATATGTGTACCTTGCCCCCAGAAAATTAATAAATACTCAATTTTTAAAAATGGGCCTGCTAGTGTATTCCAGTAAACCTAGTGCTGAGGGGTGGAGACAGGAAGGTCTCTGGCTTGCTGGCAGCTAGGCCAACAGTAACACTAGGTGGTAAGATAAGTCAGAGGACAACAGAGGAAGACAGCTGAAGTCGACCTCTGGCCTGAACATGCGCACACACAGGTGAGCACTCTCTCCCCTAATATATACACACACCACACACATGCATAGAATGAAGAGCGTTTTGAGTGTTTACATGGAATTCTTTTTTTCAACAATTAGGTGTAGGAGAGAATGAGAGAGCTTCGTTGCATTCCCCTTCCCAGACACATCAACCAAGGGAATGGTTGTCAGATGCCTGCATACCTTTTAAAGAACACCATTCAGGCTGGGCAGTGGTGGCGCACGCCTTTAATCCCAGCACTTGGGAGGCAGAGGCAGGCAGATTTCTGAGTTTGAGGCTAGCCTGGTCTACAGTGTGAGTTCCAGGACAGCCAGGGCTATACAGAGAAACCCTGTCTCAAAACAAAACAAAACAAAAACCAAAACCAAAACAAACAAACAAACAAACCCCCCCAAAACCCCACCATTCACACATCTATGTACTGACACACTCATTTGTGGGATCTTTCTGACAAATGAAGCTGCTTTGAAAAACTCATCCTTTGACAATTTCATTCATGTTTATAAAGTATTTTGATCACACACATGCCATTCCTTTCTCTCCTCCTATTCATTCTGTAGTTCCTCTTACAACATATCCTCCTAGTGTCATGTCTTCTTGGATTTGGGTTTTGTCGAGACAGGGTTTCTCTGTGTAGTCCTGGCTGTCCTGGAACTCACTCTGTAGACTAGGCTGGACTCGAACTCAGAAATCTGCCTGCCTCTGCCTCCCAGAGTGCTGGGATTACAGGCTTGTGCCACCACCGCCCGGCGTGTCATGTCTTCTTAAAGAATAACCTGAGTTTAATAACAGTTGCTTGCCTGTGCATGGATGTGAGGTTATTGGATCATGGGCAACTTATCAGTGGCTATACAACCTGGGGGGAAAATGACTTTCCCTCTCTCAGTTGCTGCTAACTGCCAGGAGCCCCTTAGCCAAGGGTGGAGCCACATGCCCCCTCCCATATTCATGCTGGAGGGCTGTGTGGCACGTTGCAGGAAACCACAGTGCTGGGAGCCCATGCGCAGTGTCATGTGCAGAAGACAGCATTTTATAGCACTCTTCTCCACCCTCCAATCTACGTTCTCTGAGCCTTGGATGGGTTTGGAGATGAAATCAATGTCCCATTTAGAGCAGAGAACTTAACAGTTATTTATTCTTAGCACTTTGACTAATTGTGAATCTCTGCAATAACTGCTGCCCACTGCAAAGCAGCTTCACCCATCAATACACAGATCTATGGCTATCAGCCAAACGCTTAGAAGGCATTCTGACAACTTGTCCATGACTTGAATAGCAGTAGGAAATTCCTACCTTAGGTCTATGACCTCTTAGGCCCTAGGCTCTTGGGCAAGTGTACAGTACCGGGCCTTAATCGTCTGTCCTGTAGCATGGACCTCAATCAATTGCCTACAAACTTTCATAATCCTCATGGATACACCAATAGGCTCATCTTGCCTGGAAGGTTTGTGTTGTAACACCCAGGGTCTAGCTGTGGAGGAAGAGGGATGATTTTTCCAGTGGGCTGCATAGCCCCTTCCAACAGGATGAAAGCAGCCATCAAAAGGCATTTCCAGGTCAGGCCCAGCTTGATGACCTACAACTGATGTATGTAATGTCTTCAGCAGTAGGTGAGTTCTAGAGGGTAGTCAAGAGCAACGGCCACAGTTTGTACTGCTTTAGAGACCTCTGTGGCCTCTATGAGCGACAACTCATAGGGAGGTATCCTGAGTTGGCCCTGGATTTTTGTTTAAGAGCCCATGGTTTATAGGAGTAGCATTATTCACCATCCATGCCTGGTGTCTCCATTCAAACTCCCTCTCTAAAAATTACACCTAGCCAGCTTCCAGCCTAGTGCGGTCAGGGATGTTAGAAGATAGAAGAAAGTTTCCTACCATCAGTTAGCTAGACCAGCATAATTCCTTACTACATTCTAAATCTTATCCTTTGCCACCGGGAAGCGTAGTTCCTATTCCTCATCAAAGAAGCAAAAGGCAACCATAGCAAAACTGAAACTGGACACATGCAGAGATCAAGAGAATGTGAGGAACCTGGCGGGCCCCAGTGAATCCATCCACACCGCAGCTCCTGCATCTGTGGCTCAGGAGACATTGCAGAAGAGGGGGGCAGAAAGATTGCAAGAGCCAGAATTCCAGGAAGTTGCCTGTGAAATAGCCCTTCCTAGAAATGACTATATAAAAAAGACTAGGACTATGGCAGTATCAATGGACAATTTCAGTTTTGCCCCACTCCCTAGACAAAGAACTACAAGTAACTATTGACTGCCAGGAGAAAAGGAAGATTAGACTCTCCTAGGAATGAACCCCTCATTGGTTGTCCGATCCAGAATGATTAGCCCCGAAAGTATATATACTTAAACAACAAAAAAGGACTCAGCAGGTTGTATTTATATATTTGTGTATGTACTCTCTCTCTCTCTCATAATCAAATAAAAACAGGCTATCAACTTGAGAGTTTGAAGCCATGGGAGGGGCTGGAGGAAGGAAACAGAAGGGGGTAGTAGTAATATAACTGTTTCAATTAAAAAATATTTTAAAGCTGGGCTGTGGTGACACAAGCCTTTAATTCCAGCAGTTGAGGCAGAGGCAGGTAGATCTCTAAGTTTGAGGCCAGCCTGTTCTACAGAGTTCCAGAACGGCCAAGGGCTATGCTGAGAAACCCTGTCTCAACAAAACAAAACAAAATAAAACAAAACAAAACAAGCAAACAAATAAAACTCATAACGTATGAAGAAGTGGGTTTGCACAGGACTTCCTACACATCCTTAGTCTTGGCTGACTCGCCTCTGGCCCCTTCCATTCCCTCTCTCTCACCCCTGAGTTGTTTATTCTTGGTAGCCCTCTTGGAGTCTAGAAGTCAGATGGCTTCATTCCTAGAATGGATGTCAGTCCTGAGTCACTGTCACCAGTAAGCTTCCTGTCCTAAGAGACAAACAATGCACAATCCTGCCACTGCTCATTTGCAAGTGGCCTTAAGTGTTGCAAGTTTTGCCACGCTGGGCCAAGCCAGGCTTTCAATCTTTATTACCTGCTTGGTCTGCTCCCCTCTGCCTCACTCTTGCACCTTTAGGCAGTATAAAGCTGCCTGCAGGGCAAAGGTAGCACGTTAAGGCTTGCTCAGTAACTGCTCTGGTGTTCCCTGTAAGACCTCACAGTGCGGAGTGCCTGCTCTGCTGATCCTTCCTCTTCTGGAGGATGTTTGCACACATCTTAATTACCCATGCTCTGCTCTTGCTTTCACTAAAACTGCGTTTAGGGCTTTGCCCTTCTTTTTTTGTTTGCTTTTTGTTTTTTTGTTTTTTGGATTTGTTTTTTTCGAGACAGGGTTTCTCTGTGTAGCCCTGGCTGTACTAGAACTCACTCTGTAGACCAGGCTGGCCTTGAACTCAGAAATCCACCTGCCTCTGCCTCCCAGAGTGCTGGGGTTACAGGCGTGCGCCACCACCTACTTTGCCCTTCTTAATAAGGTCACTGCCTCCGCTCTATTCTATTGCCGATCTACCTCAATCTTTACCTGGCATAAGAAACCTAAATTCTTTCCTCACCCCTTTCTTCTTCCCCCCCCCTTGCTCGCCCCCACCCCCCCCCAACCCCTTGCTCCGACTCAGGCTTGCTCGGGCTGCTCGCCCCCACCCCCACTTGCTTACGAAAGAGCAGTCAGTGCTCTTAACCACTGAGCCATCTCACCAGCCCGAAACCCAAATTCTTCAAACGTCTATTTTTCTGTTTTCTTCCTTCTTTATCTGCGCATGTGTGCCCTTGCACATGTGTGCACGTACGGAGGTCAGAGGTCCCTAGGTGTCTACCTCTATTGCCCTCAAACTTCCTTTTTGAGTTTGGGTCTCTCTGAACCTGAAGTTTGCTGTTTCGATGGGGTTGGCTGGCCAGCAAGCACATCCGCCTGTGTGTGCCTCCTCCTCTACCTGTGTGTGCCTCTTCCGAGTGGCCGTGTTAGACACGCACTGCGGTGCTTGGCTCATACGTGGGTGCTAGGAATCGGAACTCAGATCCTCAGGCTTGTGCAGCAGGTGCTTTGCCCACAGAGCCATCGCCTCCTCATCTCCTAAACTTTTGCTGTTTCATGAAAGAGACAAGAAAACTTCGAGGGCTGAGCAGGGTCAGGTAGCTGGACATCAATGGAGATGGTGAAGATGCTACCACCCACTTTCGGGAGTGTACTTGCGCATGCGCAGTGAAGCACAGGCTACTCACTGGTAGTACTTTCCTTCCAGAAGACTGGGCTGTTACAGCCGGGGATGGTGTTGAGTGGTTGGTCCCTGCTGAGTATACTGCGGTGCAGTGCAGAATGCTTCTTTTTTAAAAGAGCGAGATGGTTATTTGCTGGGAAATGGTAGCAGGTCTCCCTGCCTGGGATATTAGTGCTGAAGACCTAGATAGCAGGTCTCCACTTCCATTCATTCTATTTCTGGAAGCAAATGTTCTCTAATTGCAGTCTGGAGCTGAATGCTTCTCAGTGTTTCCCACTGTGCTAATTGGAAAAATATAATTTTCAACTCACTGTGTCCTGCTTTGCACAGTAACGGCTGCCAGCTGGGTTCCCAGTTCAGTTCCTCAAGTGAACTAGTATTTTGTAGTTTAGTGTGAAGGACAATAGACCCTTGAGAGTCCCAGAGAGAGCCTATACTGTATAAAGAACCACTGGAGAATGGCCTCCGGCCTGAAAATATGTACCCATTGACTTCTGGGTTCTTCTAGGAGCCTTTGTTAAGTTTAATTTCAATTAAAATGTTTGGGTAGCCAGCTCCTGGGAATACTAATCAATATTAGTTGAGCAGTCCCATGATGAATCTTACATGCACCTTATTGGTCTGGAATGAAGGTAATTTTCTTTTACCTGACATCTTGGTTCCTGGAAAGCTCCCCATTGGCCTCTGTGTGTTCAGCCTCACCAGCATTCTAGACTCGAATCGTCACGGGAGCAGAGAGTGGGTAAGTAGTGCTTGTGTTTAGAATCTGGCTTTCCTTTAGAGCAGTGCTTCTCAGCTTCATAATGCCGCCACCCTTCAGCACAGTTCCTCGTGTTGTGGTGACCCTCAACCATAAAATTATTTTTGTTGCCACTTAACTGTAATGTTGCTGCTGTTATGAATCATAAGGTAAATGCCTGTGTTTTCTGATGGTCTTAGGTGACCCCTGTAAAAGGGTCATTCAACCCTAAAGGGGTCTCGAATCACAGGCTAAGAACTGCTGCTTTAGATGGATCTAGCTCTTCGGATGTAGAAACACCTTCTACAGCAGAGGAAGGCTTTGCTCTCCGAGCTTCCCGTGGAAGTAGCGCTCTCACTGTCAGTGGCACGCCTCCCCTGTGCAGCAGTAGGCTGAGAAGCACAGGTTTTGGGACCCGACATGTCTGGGCTCACTCACTCTCCAGCTCTACCACTTCCTTGGGTGGCCCCAGAGGCTAACTCATTCATTGAAGTGTGGGTTGCTCATCTAAAGGTTGGGGATGACGACAACACTTACGTCCCAGGGTAAGTGGGGATTTTATGAGGATTAAATAAAATAATGCATGTGATCTGGGCAATGACCTCAGCCCTCTCTGTTGTGTTTATGAGCTGAAGCTACACTCTGAATGCAGCAGCTGCTTCTGCCTTCACTGCCTCCTTCCTGCTTTTCTCCCCCTCCTCCTGTAGTTTTGCTGTGTAACTCAGGCTGGTCGTGTAGTCTTCGGTCTCAGCTTCCCAGCTACTGAGATTACAAGCTTACCTGGCTTTGCAATTCTCCTGACAAGGTAATAGTCTACTAGGCGCTGATTCTCCAGGCATCTTACCTTGACTGTGTAATGTGACAAGCAGGTTTTCTGAACTGGTAACTTCATCTCAAATCTGAGCTATGAGTGTATGACCGTGTATTGCCTCAGTTTAGGTTGAGCTGTGAATAGTACAAAGAAATGAAGATAGTTTATTTCTCTCCCCAGCACAAGAAATCCCGGTCTGTTATAACAACTCCAGAGAGATTAGGGTACAAAGATATGTTCTTTCTTTCTTTCTTTCTTTCTCTCTTTCTTTCTTTCTTTCTTGTTCTATCTTCAGCATGTGATTACCATCTCCACAGACAAGTACCTAAAGTCACCAGATATCTCATTAATAATAGCAAATTTGATTGCACCACTGAGTTCTAACGAGTAGGAACTAATACATATACCTTATTCATATATATATATATATATGTATATATATATACGTATATATATATAAAAGTCAGAGGGTAGGTATGCACCCCACTCCTGGTACCAATCTGCATCACGATCCAGTTAGAAGACAGAAATCATAGGTTTAAATTGTATGGGTATTTTCCTCAATTACTTTCTACCATGTCCATTGAGGCAGCTTCTCTCAGTTCAACACAAAATTTGTAATGTTGTCTGGTTTTGCTCTCTAGCTTGCTCTAGGGATCCTGTCTCCCCCCTGGGGAGCTGGAATTACAGGTGACCTTCTATGCCTACCTGACATTTACTTGAGAGCTAGAGATCTCTGGTTCCTTCACTTGCATGGGGGCACTGAAGCATTGTTCCACACCCCAACCCCAAATAATAGTTATTTCATCAGAGAATTTAGACTTTGAATTTTAGTTATTAAGTAGGTGTGAAGCTCTAACCAGGCAACTGAGACAGACAGGGGGACTCTAAGGCATCACTGATAACAATGAGAAAGCAGGAGGAGGAAAGAAAGGATAGAGTTGTCAACAGGAGAAGCCTTGGTCTTCCGAGGACCAGTCATTGCCTAATTTGTGTGCTGTGTCCCTGTGAAAGAGTGTTATAGATGGTTTTTTTTTTGTTGTTGTTTGTTTGTTTTTGGAGAGGGGTGTGCAAGATTCCAAAGAACAGAGTGCTAGTGGCTGGTGAGGTCAAGCACTGTCAGGATTGGCCAGTTCTGTGAGAGCCAAAGTACTATACATGGGAACTGAGCATGAGAAGAAACCACTGAGTGAAGAAATTCGAAGTTACTTTTCTGGAAGAGGAAGCAGACCTGGAGGGAGTTCCTTTTCCTTTTTCCAGTCCAAAAAGCTCTCTATAGGCAGTGCAAACCTGAAGCCATTGGCAAACAAACTTGGAAGAATTCCAAGACCACCAGCAAAGCACAACAGGATGGGCTTGAAGCTGAGCTGCCACAGCTCCCCAGACCACACAGCTGGTACCTGCTGGCATCCCCCGATCTGCGCTGCCTGAGCCCCCCTCCCCCATCAATGTATTTCATGCTCTGTGGATATCTGATGGGTGATACTCAGACATCATCACATGACCATCCCATGTCAAGTGACTTCAGTATCTGTGGGTGGATCTTGCCTGGATCACTAATCGCTAGGTGACTTTGTAAGTGGATTTCTATTTTTTCCTTTTTCCTCGAACAATTATTAGGCGGCATTCACTGTAAAGAAGACCATCATCTTCTCTCTCACGCTCTGCCCTGGGATATAGTTTTCTTGTTGGGTGAATTTTGAGTTCTACTCAGGATTCTGAGGAGGTCAGATACACATGTGTCAGCCTCTGGGGTTCTCTGTGACACTCCTAAGCTTTCACAGTTTCTTCATGTGTTCGAATCCTTGATTAACTTAAATTGTAGAAACTTCAAGTAATAAGAAGGAATGACACCTCAAGCTCACAGTTGATGTCCTTTATTTAGCACCGTCATTCTCCGGAGCAGACAGAAAGTTCCAGTGATTCTCAGCCAGAGTTATGCATTGGATTCACCTTGATGTTTGGACATAGGTCTCTTCCAGGGACCTGTGATTCTACCTAGGTAAAGCCTGGGTGTCAAGATGCTTAAACCTCTAGTGGGGGCTCAGTATTCTTGCAGGGCTGAGAATCCTGAAATCAACAGCCTACATGGAGTACACCAGGACTTCTGGGTAGAGTCCATCAGGCATACTTGGCTAAATGGAGCCAGGAATGTATGTTGGCATGACTCGATTTTAAATCAGCACTTCCAAAGACTTATCTGCTGTTACTGTGTGGCCACTGGCATCGCTACAGATTTGATTTACCACCTTCAGGAAGGGTTACTGTTCTCAATGTTTACTGCAGCTCCCTTGGTTCAGAGCCAGGTAATTGGCCTTAATTACTTTCATAACCCTAATTTCGCTTGTTTGAGCTATGTGGAAGTGGGAACACAGTTCTCGGTCTTAAGGATGGAGTGAGGGCTGGTTTAGTAAATACAAGGGATAAGTAGGTTCTGCTATCCATTGGGCCTTGTGCTATATACTGACTGTGGGTGTGTGGTGGCTTACCCCTGTAATTCTGGAACAGCGGAGATGGAGCCAGAAGGATTGTTGTGAATTCCAGGCCAGCATGAGCTACATATCGAAATCTTGTCTCACAAGAGCAAAACCTAGCAAAACAAAACAAAAACCCAAAAGATAAAGTATTTCTACTTTAAAATAGTGCTGTCAAGTATTTCATCCAAAAAAAGGTATAAAGAATTAATACATCGGGCTTGGCTATGAGTAAGTCTTAAAGCATGTGTTTAACATGTAAGAGGCGTAGGGTTAGTCTCTAGCACCCAAACGCAAAACCCATCCAAACAATAACAAAGAATTAAATAAAATAATGAACACCTTGTTTCCACACACTAGAAATATTTATTTTATTGTGTTTGTAACTTGCTGCTCAATATTTTACCTAAATCTGCGTGGAGCTACAAAAATGCAATGAAGTCACTGCATGGAAAGAACACACAAAAAGAACCCATCAAATCCTGGGCAGCATTTCCGCTTAGGAATTTGAATTCTTTTCTTTGTTTCTTTGTTTGTTTGTTTGTTTCTTCTCCTTTTTTTTTTTTTTTTTGTCTTTTTGGTTTTTCGAGACAGGGTTTCTCTGTGTAGCCCTGGCTGTTCTGGAACTCACCCTGTAGACCAGGCTGGCTTCGAACTCAGAAATCCACCTGCCTCTGCCTCCCAAGTGCTAGGATTAAAAGCATGCGCCACCACTGCCCTGCAGGAATTTGAATTCTTTTTCAAAGTTGCATAGCTAAAAAACAAAAATGTTATGAGGCTGGTGGGATACTTGCGTGGGTAAAGGTGCTTGCCTGGGGTTTGAACTCAAGTAAAGGGAGAAGAAGAGACTGAGTCTACATCATGGTCCTTTTTTTCCACATGTGTGCTAGAATGTGTGCACCCATGTATACACATCAAACACACACACACTACTAATAAACAGCTTTTAAAAGTTGCATGGTTGTAACATGATTAAATGACACACACCTTGGTGCCTACTCTCCAGCTTGCGGGCTGAGAGTTTGTTTCCTTCCCGTTTTTAACTGCACACAAGCACATATCCTTAAGGCACGGACAACCCCATTTTGCATGTTTTTAGGCCATTTGCAAATGACCTTATATTTCATGTAGTCTCACACATGCTATTTTCCTTTCCCTTGACATGGCAGTGAAATTTCCCCCTGTTAACTTGTATAGCTCCGACCACTCATGACCAATTTTTTATCTGTTCTCATCAACAGATTGGTGATTTCATATTTTGGGCAATTCAAAAGAGCACTTCTGGTTTGAGTATGATAAATGGTAAAGTATTTTTGCCTAGCATGTAAGGGGCTCTGGGTTCAATCTCTGAGGAAAAAAAGATCAATTTTACTAGCACTCTTTGGGGGTGGGGTGGGGTGCAGGGGATAGAACCCAAGGCCTTGAACATGCTAAGTATGATTTCTCCAGCCAGTCATTAACTTTTTAAAATAGTTTCCTTGGGTGTTTCTGTTGAAGGCTAGAGTTGTGTGTTTTATCGTATGTTTGCCTTTAGTTTTAGATACTGCCTAAGTCAGGTCGTACTTTTATGAGCTGTAAGTTTTAGATCTGCACCTTGGCTAACGTCTCATATTGGCAGACTCCCCCCTCCCCCAATATGTTATTTGTTACACTTAACAATCCTATCAGGTATCCATTTCATTTCAGATAAAGACTCAAGTATCCGGTGATAAATTACATAAAATAAGGTTTATTAAGTAATAAGCAAGTTGGATCTGACCCAGGTCTGCTAGATTCCAAAGCTCTTGAACACAAAGTCATGGAAACATAGAGGAATTTCTTAGACTGTCACTAGGGCAGAGTATGGGCAGGTGTTAGAGGTGGGTGGAGACTCAGGATTTAGGAGGGACTGTGAGGCATAATGGCAACAACTTGTGCACGCTCCAACATGCAAGGCTACAGTTAGGACGGGATACCTGACTGCTGAAAAATGATGTGGATTCTCTGACCCTCTTTCCACACGTGTGTAACCGGAACTGTTCTTCCCTAAAGGGCCTTCAACTGCCTTGCTGCATGGACTTTGTCAGAGTGACTGTCAGTTTCTAGGTCCCTGCCTAAGCACGACAGAAACATCTACTTATCTCTCAGACCGTTTCCTCTGTGGGAAAGGTAATTGCTGTAAAAGAATCCCGACTGCTGCAGGGCATAGTAGTGCATAGTTTTGATTCCAGCACCTGGGAGGCAGAGGCAGGTGAGTTTGAGGCCAACATGGCCTACTGAGTGAGTTCCAGGTAGCCAGGGCTATGTAGAGAGAACCTTTCAAACAAAGCATAACAAAAACAACCCCAACTGCTTCCCAAATTGGTGCTTTGTGGGATACCAGCTACCTCCCACTTGCCACCATGGGAGTCAGCCATCTTGGAAGTTGGTCTTCCAGTCTTAAGGGAGACCCTCCTTAGTCAGAAGAAAATACAGAGTCTGGTTTAATTGTTATGTTTTGTGATGTAGCAATGCTAGGGCTCTAGCAAAGGTAGAGGTTGAATGGAAGATGGTTTTATTCTTTGTAGATACCACAAAATTGTGCATTTCAAGGCTGAAATACCCAATTCGATTCTCATGAGTTTACTTTTCTTGGGCTACATAAACAGCACAGTGTGACTTTCCAACCTGTGACTTCCAACCCTACATTTTAATTTTCCCATGTTCTGTTCTGGTCTTTGCTTGAAGTGCACACTTAATTTATAATTAAACATGTAATTATGGAATAGATAAATACAATTTAGATTTCCTATGTTATATAGTTTTTAGATGAGGTTGGCCAAAGGGAAATCAGATGATAATTAGGATGGCACAAATTAGTCAGAGCCGGCTCTAACTGGTCTCCTGCTTGTCTGTCTCATTTACTGTTCACAGAGCTCAGCTGGGAAGTCACACCATCCTGAGAAGAAGATTAAGGCACTGTAGATACTGAGAAAGCCATTTGAGGCCACAGTCTGTACAAGAGGGAACATGTCACCCGGGGGCGGAGGAAGTACAAGGAGACATTTAATTGGCACACCAGCCGGAAGGCATCACGGCGTTGGATACCGTCCACATGACTTCCTCCAAGGTCAGTGTGTGGTCAGAGGTCATTGAGAAATGCCAAGCCTGGCAACCTAGGTTCCATCCTAGGAACCACATGGTAGAAAGAAAGAACCGACTCCTGTAGGCTGTCCTCTGACCTTCACGTATACTCCACATCACACACGTCACATCACAGAAAGAAACAGCTTCGAACGTAGAGAACTTGTTTAGAGACAAAAACAACTTGGTGTGTACTTTCACAATCCTTCCCGAAGAAAAGTCTGCAGCCTTGGGAGATCTGGGGGCCACAGTGGATACCCCAAAGGCTGCAGTGTGTGCAGAGAAAGAAGTGTACACAGGAAATTTGAAGCCTGGGCCTTTGGGGTTTCTAAAGCCAATAAAAATAAGTGTATGATCTGAAAGAGCAGGGAAATGAAGCACAAGGGGTTATTTTGGGCTATTTGGGGGTTGGGTTGCTGAGGTATGAAAGCATTATTAATATTTAACTATTAATTTTATCATTTAATTATTATTTATAATTTAATCGTTTAATATATTAATATTATTAATATATAAACAAGCAACATAGGGTTGGCAAGAGGGCTCAGTGAGTTAAAGGTGTCCGTTGCCAAGACTAATGGCAAGAGCTCTGGTCCGGGTATCTACATGGTAGAAGGAGAGAATTGACTCCTACAATCGTCCTCTGACACAGAGATGTTTTGGCACATACCTCTCCCCATCACAAACAAACAAACAAACAAACAAAATGTTCAAGAATGAGCCAAGATACAGTGTTAGGCTAAAGACGCCCGATTCACAAACAGGACTAAAGACAGTGATAACGCTCCTGAAGGGCGGCCAGGCAGTGTGGGCTTTCCCAGGATGGCCTAAGGAGATCCCTGAGACCTGGCAGCTTCACAGGCCCAGCCTCTCCACCTTGACTTTCCGAAATGTTCCATTGAACAGAGCAGAGTACAGGAGCAGGAGGCACTGGGCTACTTGCTGAGGTGGGGTGATCAGAAAATGCCAGGCCAGCGGAGAGGATGCATGCTTTGTAGAGATAGGAAGGCTGTTCCTGGTACTGCTTTGCAGAGCCCTAGTCTGGCCTATACCAGGTGATGGCTGCCTCATTGCTCCTTTCTAAGACTTCTAGACTCTCAGGGACAGGGGTAGTGGTTGGGGCAGAGGCAGGGATTGGAATAGGGGCAGAGTTGGGGGTGGGCAAGCTCAAGGGCAGGCCAGTTCATCAAGGCCCCTTTGGCTGCAATAACACGGGATTGTTTCCCAGACACAATACTACACAACCTTTCTCACACAAAGTTTTGCTTGTGCCTTGTGGTGAAGGATAAGCCAGAGCATGCAGTAGATTTTGGCTTTGTCGGCTATTAAGGCCACATGCGTTTCCTGTGTAGTTAGCCTTACCTGGGGCTCATAGGGTTTTTGAATCCTGGGGTTGGCAGGAAATGCTAAAGATGTAATGAAGGCAAGGTTGAGTGTCAAGATGTTGGAGGTAGCCATCTTCTATGAGACAAGTATTTTGAGCCTCCTTCCCTTGAGTGCTTCAGTCCTGGGGCCAGCACCCACATGCTTGTCCTGTTTCCGGCCCTTTCCCCTTCCCAGAAGCTGAAGATTTCTCTTGGGCACATAAGTGATTCCAACCTGAAGCCAGTCAAGACTGGTCAAGTCTGTCCTCTTCCAGGACAAACAGTTGACAAAGTCTAGTTTGTCTATTCAGGGTGAGCTTGGGGTCTTTTGCTGGGATTGTTTGTGAGGGGAGGAACATGGAGTCTGGGGTTTACACCAAGCACTGGTCCAAGGACCTGAGGCAAGAAGCCAGAGTTGGTAACATCAGTAAACTACTGGGTCCTGCCCTTTTCAAGATGGCTAGTGGTCCAGTTTGGGCTGCTTCTATATGGTTGAGGCACAGTCAGAAACAGCCCCACCAGGTGCCAGGCATGCTCTGAATAGAGTGGCCTGGACGAGACCGAAATCCCTGATGTTTTGGGAGAGAGCAAAATAGCCAGGGCAGAGCCCTGTGAGCAGGCAGAACTCTTACCCTGTGGGCTGCAGGCCTGCTCATCCCAGAATCCCCTGGCAGAGTCAGCTCTCTCTCTCTCTCTCTCTCTCTCTCTCTCTCTCTCTCTCTCTCTCTCTCTCTCTGTGTGTGTGTGTGTGTGTGTGTGTGTGTGGTATGTATGAGATGCTGCCTGGGGTCGTGGGCAGCAGAACTGCATCCAGGCTGTGAACAGGCTGTGTCCTGCCTCCACCCTTCCCATCCCCCACTTAGGACCAGCAGGTTGAAACTCTGCCTCCTCCCCCTCTGCCTTCTGCAGCTCCTTCCCCCTGGGTCCCACCGATGGGCCTATCTGGGATGGGCCTAAGGGCGCCTTTTCACCTATCAGCCCCAGGCAGCTGGGCCTGCGGGCCCCACCCCAGCAGCTCTGCCTGGCCTTTAAGGCGCTCTGTTGGTGATCCCATCCTGCAGACTCTGCCAGGGTCTTTCTTGTTCCATTTCTGTCTGATTTCCAGTAAGATTTTATTCTCAGGAGAACTGGAAGAGAGGAGGAGGGAGAGGAGGGAGAAGAGGAAGAGAAATTATTCAGACAGGAACATAAAACTGCAATAATGAAATAGTTGAACACTACTAGCCCAAGAACAGGCACTGTCTTACTGGATTAGAGTTGAAATTAAGAAATAGCCACAACATGCTATGAGAATTTACTGTCTGGAGGAAGTGGGCAAAGCCTAAACCAGTGTTTCTCAGCTGGGGATGGCTTCCCCCTGCAAAAGGGCAATTTAAAGTCAGAGTTTGAAAAAAATCAATCAGTGAACTCTTTAACTATCTCTAAAAAGATCCAGAAGAAAACATTTATCCTCATGATTACAAGGGATACAAGTAATGAAAGTAATATTAGTACAGGTAACTCACAGTCACATAAGGGCACAGATCAGACCACATACAAAACAGGAGCTGTAATACGGGAGGGAAAGGATTAATATCCTCAATATGCAAAGAGCTTGCAGAAATAACTAAGAAAAAAGATCATAATAAAAATGGGCAAAGGAAATGCATGGCTAAGAATGTTACTTTAAAAAAAGAAACACAGAGCCCAGGCCTGGTAGCACACTAACAAGGGCTTCCAGGGCTCGGGAGGGAAAGGTGGATGGTTTGCTGAAAGTTCTAGGCCAGTTTGAGTTGTATAGATCAGGCAAAACCCCATAGTGGGGTGAGGGACAGAAGGTGAATAAGGAAAGCAATAAAAAGAGGAAAAGAAAGAGTGAGTGGGCAGCGAGAGAGCACCATGGTTCTTATCTGTCACCCTAGACCTGGGAGGCGAAGGCAGGAGGATACAGACTTTGAGACCAGCTACCAGGGGGGCTTCATAATGAGACTGATGGTTTAGTGGGGAGGGGACTATAGGGTCTTCAGGCTTCTGTGATGAGCAGAGAAACAGGAATTGTGTCTTTATTAACCTGAACAAGTTGAGAAGTAGCTTAGAAAGACACCGTCTGCGTCTGTCTTAGGGTAGACGAGAAAGGTACTCTTGGATGGCGAACACTGTGAGGTTGCAACACTTTGGGAGCCATAGACTTTGCATCAATAAAATGCACCCATTTTCAGTATATGGCAAGATAGAATAAATGTGCAGTCCAAGGTAAATATCATCACAATAAAGTTAAACAAATTTTAACTGGTAAAGCTTAGGATCTGTCTGTCGCCTCCCATGTCCCCTCTTCCTCCTCTGTCACCAGCCCCTCCTGTACTTCCTTTGTTATAGTTTTGCCTTTTCTAGAACTGCATGATAATTAGATTAGGCAACTGTGCCTGGGTCTTAAATCCCCTTTTTATAGCTGAGTACTATTCCATTGTATAAACATACCATAATTTTTAATGACTTTCATTTTTGAGCTGCAAATATGGTCTTTTTAGCCCAATGGTGGTGACCTTTGGAGCCGCTGGAGGGCTGCAGATAGGATGGGATGGACTTTTACCCATCTTCTCCTGATAAGCGAGGTTTCTTGCCCTCTCTGGTCTTACCTAATAGAGAGTAGAGCTAGCCTCCTGCTTCTTCTTTAGTATCTTTAAAAAAAAACCACTATTGCACACATAAAATAATCATGAAGATGTTCCAACCAAAAAATTAAAAAATGAAAAGTATAAATTGTCCTGTCAGCTCCACAAGTTGATTTAGACATTAAAAAGACCACCAATCTCTCACCACTTGCCCCTTAAAGGACCCACCTGTTTTCCTAGAATGCATACTTTATCTTTCCCTTTATGTAGACATTAATATATTTGTAGAATAATACAATGCCTTTTATTTAAAATTTTCAAAACATTTAAAAATGAGACATAAATCTGGTTTTAAAAAATTTAAAGAAAAAGACTCTTTTCTTAGGCCCATCCTCTGTGAACAGCTTGGCGAGACTCTTCTTGGCATTTACAAGGTCCAATAGAATCACGAAGATAACCTAAGGCTGGAGAGGTGCTCAGAGGTTAGGAACATGTACTACTTTTCCAGAGATTCCAAGTTCAGTTCCCAGAGCCTCCAGCTGGAGGCTCAGAACCACCTGTAACTCCAGTTCCAGGGGATCTGACACCATCTTCTGGTCTCCTCAGGTACACAAATGAATGTGCCACACACCACACACACACACACACACACACACACACACACAAATAAAAATAAGTCTTTTTAAAAATTAAAAAGGTGGCTGCAGAGATGGCTCAGTGGTTAAAAGCACTGGCTGCTCTTCTAGAGGACCTGGGTTCAATCCCAGTACCCACATGGTGGCTCACAACTTCTGTTATGACTGCAGTTCCAGGGGATAAAACACCCTCTTCTATAGTCTGAGGGAAGTGCTTATACATGCATGCTGGAAAAGCACTAATACACAACTAATACACAACATATACTACTACTACTGCCAAGTACTAAAAACTAAAAATAAACGCTATTTCCATGTTCTTGCCTTACACAGTGGCAGGGCAATCTTCCTTACCCCTGAAACCTGCATTTGTTTATTTGTTTATTTGTGTGGTGTGTGTACATGTGCACACTGCAGAGACCGATCTCAGTCAGCCCGCTTTGTCATTTTCTGCCTTATTCCCTCCAGCTGTCCAATGGGGCTCTTGCTGCCTGGCAGCAGGGGTCTTCACCCACAGAGCCAGCCCACCACTCCAGTGAGTGGCTTTTACAGAGGGCTTCGTGCCACCAGCTTCTGAGTCAAATGCTGTGCAGATTTATCTGATTGGTGGAGTCCTGGCCCATGTCTTCCCACAGAGAAACTGGGAACTCCAGCCTCTAGCATTTCAGTTTGTATTGTGAAGGAAAGTCTGCCTTCTAAAGAGGGGACTTCCTTAACATAGGGGTGCAGAATTTAGGGGTACAAAGAGGATGGAAATCCCCTACTATGGTCGCACCCTGAAAAGTCCCAAACATTACGTTTTGTCTGTTCCCAGTCTCTTCTTCTTTTGATTCCAGATCCCTCATCCTCACCTTGGGCTGTGAGAAGCTCCTTCTCTCCTTAGATGTGTTCCGAAGGCAAATGCGTAGGGTTTAAGGAACTTTCCCTGCTACACACACACACACACACACACACACACACACACACACACACACACTCATGCCCATCTCACTTGAGGATTGCCACACTTGGTAGAATGCCTAGTACCTATACCTATTCTTTTTTTTTTTTTCCTTTTATTTTTTTAAATTTTTTTTATTCGATATATTTTTTATTTACATTTCAAATGATTTCCCCTTTTCTAGCCCCCCCCACTATTTTTGGATTTGGTTTTTTTGAGACAGGGTTTCTCTGTATAGCCCTGGCTGTCCTGGAACTCACTCTGAAGACCAGGCTGGCCTCAAACTCAGAAATCCACCTGCCTCTGCCTCCCAGAGTGCTGAGATTACAGGCGTGCGCCACCACTGCCCAGCCCTAGTACCTATTCTTAACTGTAGAGAGGAGTCCATTCTGCTCTCATGCAGGCGGAGCTCTGGTTTAAGCTCAGTGGCATTAAATATCGAATGACCTATTATGTCTTTATATATGTATATAAATATATATGTATAATACATATACATATATATTTATGTATATATGTATGTATATGTTTGTCCTTTTACAATTTCATATCTATCTATAGAGATATATGTATATTTTGTTATATTTCCTTGTTATCTTTGCTTATTGCCTTTCCTTTCCCACTAAACTCTTTCTTTGTCTCAATGACCTCCTTCCTACTTGTGTTTGTGTGTGTGTGTGTGTGTGTGTATGACAATACCACTAAAAACATGATCCACCCCAGCAGTAAACATTATCCCAGGGTCCACAGGGGCTCAGGCAGGGGTGGGACCTCATGATCCCCTTCCCCTTCCCCATACATGTTGATGAAGGAGATTTCATTCTTTTTAAAAAAGATTTTATTTTAAATTATGCATAGGCATGTGTATCTGTGCATGTTAGTACAGGTGTCAGAGGAGGCTGGAAGAGCATGCTGGGTCTCTTGGAGCGGGAGTTACAGGTGGTTGTGAACTTTGAATTCAGCAGGGGTCCTTTGGAAGAGCAGTACATGCTTCTATCTACTGAGACATCTTTCTGTCCCCGAGACCAGCGCTTTCTTGAGAACAACTTCTGCTGGACACTAGGCCTCTGTCGGTTCTCAAGAGCCTGACCAGAGCTGCACCTGGTGCCTGTCATCAGGGAGCCTGCTTAGCCCAGCTACAGAGGAATCCTAGTCCTTCGCACCTTTGGTGTGACGTCCTACTGGGCCAAGTGGGCTTCCTAGGAGCAGTTTCTAGCCAAGTCTCCATACGCCTGGTGGGGTGGTGGTGGTGTAGAAACCCGGGTAAGGCTTGGCAGGAGATCTGCAGAGGAAACTGTGACAACTCAAACGTCACCGTGTGCCCAGCGCCTCACACAGCCTTCCATATGCCTGGATCCAGTCACTGGAAACTGCAAGACTCCGTGCAACCCCTAGAAATGACTGTTAGAGAAAGCGCCTTGGGCTCACGGGACAACCTGGTCTGATGTCTCCTAGGCATCCTAAAAACCACTGAGTATTTAAATTATCATATTGAGGGAAATACACCCAGGCCAGTCCTCCCACTATTGGACTGAAATACAGATTTTTGGTTGTCTGACTTGCTAGCATTCAGGCCTTGCTCTGGATGTGACAATTCTCTTTCCTTCTGAGGAGTTTCCAGTTCAAGGTCAGATGTGGTTGGAGAGGAAACAGTCCTCACAAGCCAAGTGTAAGGACACGTGCTCTGTGCGAGCCACAGCCTTTGGACTCCATGTTGGACTTTGACTGCTGTGTGGAGTAAGGCTGGAATGAGAGAAATGTCGCTGCACTGACTCACTACACATCTCCCAGACAGTGAGTGGGCGATCCCCACTGAGGAGTGCCGAGCTCACGCTGATAGGACCTGGCTGGCAAGCTTGGACTTGACGGCTGGATCTGCAGTAGAAGAGAAGGCAGCAATGGTGACCACAGGAGCCCCTTCCCCTGGTGGCTGGGAGCCACCTCTGTTGCCCACTGCTAAGGAGCCCTCCCACCAACCCAGCTTTCTTTGTGCCCTCCTCCAGACTCTTGGGTCTCACCCACAATAGATGCTGTGTCAGTCTTCCCCTGCTTCTGTGACTTCTGTCCCTGGTCACTCTGGGCAGCTACATGTGAATGGGCAAGTTTGAGAGAGAGGACCCCGGAGGCAAAGAACGAAATGCACATATGAGGGGCTGAGCGCTTAGCTGATGAACACTGAACTTCTGGGACTTAAACATTCCAGAATGTTCTCCCCTTCACCTGGACTGCATTACCACAGGATCTTTAGATCCTTTGAGAAAATGAAAATATGCCTATTGTGGCCCCATTAAAACTCAGATACTGTCGTTTGGGTGTTTCTTCCTAATGCTTAGTAAAGACAGATGGAGAGATGGCTTCGTGTCAAGAGCATTGGGTGCTCTTGGAGAGAACCCCCCTTCAGTTTCTAGCACCCACATGCTGGCTTACAACCATTTCCAGTTCCAGGGGGTCGGATACCCTCTTCTGGCTTCTGTGGAAAGCATAGACATACATGAAAGAAAACCACACATGTGCATAAAATAAAATGGAAAGAAAAAGCACCCAGTAAAGAGGCCTGGGGAGATGTTCAGCAGGTTTGCAGAGCATCAGATTTCTGGTCCCAGCATCCATGTAAAATCCGAGCAAGGCAGTGTGTGTAACCCCAGCCAGTGGGGCTACCAGAGACCGGCAGAACTTGGGGGCTCAATAGCTATACTGTCTAGCTGAAATGACAATCTCCAAGTTAATCGAGAGACTCAGTCTTAAAAATAAGGTGGACAATGAGAGAGGAGATGACCTCTGGCCTCTGCATGAGTGTGCATCAGTGAGTCCCCTCCTCCAACATGTGTGGGCATTCACGCCCACGCACATGTGTGTGCACACACACATACACACACACACACATACACACACACACACACACACACACACACGAGGAGGGTGCAAGGGCAGAGGGAGAGAGAGAGAGAGAGAGAAAAAGAGAGAGAGAGAGAGAGTGAGAGAGACGAGAAAAGGGTAAGCACAGAGAGGACACAGGCTCAGTGCTTCAAAATAAAGAAAAGCAAGTCTGAAACTGGACTTGAGAGCCAGGGTGGCCTGCAGGGTGTTCAGTCTTCCTCGATGCTGACTTTCTTGTCTATGCAGGACATGCCAATCCCTCATGTTCTTTACCTAGTAGGGTATTTGGGTGAGGAGCTTTGAATGACTGTTAATGCAATCCAGTTCAGTTCCTGCTGCTGCTTTTCTCCAATAGAAGAAGAAGGAGGAGGAGGAGGAGGAGGAGGAGGAGGAGGAGGAGGAGGAGGAGGAGGAGGAGGAGGAGGAGGAGGAGGAGGAGGAGAAGAAGAAGAAGAAGAAGAAGAAGAAGAAGAAGAAGAAGAAGAAGAAGAAGAAGAAGAAGAAGAAGAAGAAGAAGAAGAAGAAGAAGAAGAAGAAACGTGTCTGCTCTTCTGTGGCCCGTCCTGAGGTCTGAATCTTATGGGGACAACAGCAGATAAAAGAGGCTTTGTCTGGGCAGCTTCTTCAGACAGAGCAGAGACAGAAGCTGGGTTTGTCTTTGGACCTGAGCCTGTGATAAACCTCTGAGCTCAGAGACACAGAAACAGTCTCTGTGTACCTGTCTAAAGTACTGTCTGGGCTGATTTTTGTTTTGATTTTTAGTTTTTAAATTTTATTTTGTGATGGGGTGTCCCTGGACGTCCTGGAGCTCACGGAGTGGGCCCCTCAGTATCAGAGGCTTGCTTCCCCCTGCCTCCCGAATGCTGGGATTAAAGGTGTGGGTCACTGTGCTCAGCTCCTAGTTGGTTTGTTTTATTCACAGAATATCATGAGCTGAGTAGCTTGTAAAGAGTAAAAACTTCCTCCTCACCTTCGAGAGGCTGAGCAGTGCCAGATCAAAGCATTGTCTGGTTTATAGGTGCTGTACTGAGTGGAGGCTCTCCAGGAGCTGTTATGAGGGCGAGTTCCAATTCCAGAGACTCCTACCTCATGGCCTCTTCTCCTAAACACCTCACCTCTATTGCAACCAAGTGGAAGTTAAGAATTTTAGCATATAAATTTGTGGTGACATACGTTAAGAGCCTGTTATGCCATCTAAACATTGTCTCTCTGTCTCCATCTCTGTCTCAGTCTCTGATAGTTTTCAACGTCCCAGCATAAATCTCTTCTGCACCTGAAGCTATAGGGGGCATCCCCAGAAAGGAGAGGAGAGGGGCCTGGCAGGACCTGGAGGGGCTTCCTGCCTGCCGGTCCTGCATCAGCCTGGATCTAACGCTGTCCTGGCAGTCTGCCTGGCTAAGGAGAAGCAGCGGTCCTCTCTGGGACAGGCAGCTCTCCAGTGAGAGCTGAAAGAGCTCCATCAAAACCAGGCCTGGACTGGAAAAAGATGGTGTTCTGGGAGAGGAAAGAAGAGAGGAGGCTGGCTTGCCCAGTGTGGCTGGAGAAGCGGGGATGGAGGGGCAGATGAAGTCGGGGGTGGGGGGGTGGGGGGGGTGGGGGGGTGGGGGGGGTGGGGGGGGGTGGGGGTGGGGAACAACAGAGGCGAAGCAGAAAGGGCCGGGAGCTGAATCCATGGAGGCTTTAACACAGCGCACACTCGCCACACTGTTATTCTCCTTGGGAAAGTCTCTTCTGCTTTGTCAGGAGACTCTCAGGTGCAGTGAGGAGGATATGTGTTTCAGCGTATACACTGGACGAAGGGGACTGCCTGTGACCTGGAAGGGAAACTGGGGTGGGCATGATAGGAGTGGGGTACCCACAATCCTTGCTGCTCCCCCGACTCCCTAGATAGTCCCTATACTCACCTCCAGGTCTTCAGATCCCTCTCTGGTGTTTCCATGGAAATGAGGCATCCAACTCAAAAAGTGCTTGAGGCCACCTTCTTAGTCTGTGGTTATTGCTTAGAGGGGCAAGACAGAAAACCCTTTGCCATCAGTTTCTCCTAAAAGCAGCACCTAGGTGGGAAAATATGCAGTGGGCAACCAGGTGAAATGAAGTCACCTCAGGAGAGATTTGCCTATCCTCCAGAGGAGTTAGGTATCCCAAAAGGACACAAAGGATAACTAAAGAAATCCTGTCCTGCTGGGCATGGTGGTGCACACTTTTAGTCCCAGCACTCGGGAGGTAGAGGCAGGCAGATAGATCTCTGTGAGTTCAAGGTCAGCCTGATCTTCACAGTGACTTCCAGGACAGTCAAGGTTCTGCAGTGAGATCCTGTCTCAAATAACCAAGCAAGCAAGCAAGCAACCAAATAACCAAAACAAACAAACTAAAAAAACCAAACCAAACCAAACCAAAACAAAACAAAAAACCGAGACAGAAGAAGCAGAAGAAATCCTGTCTAGCTGGCTTTAGAAAACTATTCGGCCGGGTGGTGGTGGCACACGCCTTTAATCCCAGCACTTGGGAGGCAGAGGCAGGCAGATTTCTGAGTTCAAGGCCAGCCTGGTCTCCAGAGTGAGTTCTAGGATAGCCAGGGGCTATACAGAGAAACCCTGTCGGTTCCTGGTTCTCCTCAAGAAAAGCTTTTGCTGAACTTGAGTTCTCTGATGCTTTTAGATTGATCCTGCAGCTGCTCAGAAGGCTGGCTGGGTTTTGTCCACAACAGCTGTCCAAATAATATTTATATCCTGGGCTCTGGAATGTCTGTGGGGTTTCTAGAAGACGGATCTACCTTCCTTCTTTCCTTCCTTGCATATTGTAAGCAGACACAAAAACAAAACAAATAAAAACAACAACAAAACTCCCACCATACCTTTTCTATAGAAATATCAAAAAAAAAAAAGAAAAAGAAAAAGAAAAAAAAAAGAAACTGTTCACTGGAGTGGGGGCTTGTGACCCTGGGACTCAGAGGCACGAACGAGTAGGAAGACTGTCACACACTGAAGGCTAATGTGAAAGCCTGTCTCAAAACAAACACTCAATAAAAATTAAGATACACACCAATTCTCTAATTTGATAATTCAGGCTTATTTAGCATGTTTCTATGACAAGTTATTTTTAAGTGTTTTTTTTTAAACCTTATGCATGAATTTTATATCTTGCCCACATAAATTTTTCCTTTGGTTTCTTGAAGCAAAGTTGGAGCTTATTGAGAAAATGTTTTAATATAGAGTTAAGCATTGGGGGGAAGAGAGAGAGAGAGAGAGAGAGAGAGAGAGAGAGAGAGAGAGAGAGAGAGAGAGAGACTTAGAGAAAGAATAGTACACACCCGAGTGTCAACATAAAATTTAAAACCCATCTTTTATCCTAGGGTGTGATTGTGGCACTTGGGGTATAATTTTGGTTTTGGTTATAATTACCTCTTCTTATATGATACTTAGCCACAGTCTTTCATTTACTTTTATGAACAGGTAATATAGCACATGGCTCACAACTGCAAAACACGACCCAGGGGATTGCGGGGACAGCCTTTATCCCTATTTTGTTTGCTCTCTTTCCTATCGTCTTCTCTTTCCTGAAGTTCAACTTTTAGTTTCTCACACACTCTCCCGTGTTTCTTTATACAAACACAGACTCTCATCCCCTTCTTTCCAGAGACAGAGACACCTCATTTGTTCTTTGGGCCCCCACATCCCCAGCTATTGGCATATCTTGGAAACATTTTCTTATTGATAGGTGAAGGGCTATTCTATTCTTTTATTACAAATGAAATACGATTGACTTTTTACAAAAGTTGTATGTATCGCCCGTGTCCATCTTAATAAGTTGAAGATAAACATACGGAATGCCATAAACTTAGCTATTCCCTGATGCCTTCCCCCTCTGCCTTCTTTCCTGGTGATAAGAGCTTTTTAGCACAGGCTAGCCCAGACAGAGCTCACTATATATACCACTATGTATCTTTAATTTCTACCAATCCTCTTACCTCCTAAATACTGCGATTACAGGTGAGTCCAGCATGCCAGGCCTCGCCGCTTGCATTTTGGAGCTTATGGTTCAGCGGCGTGACCTGTAGGAGCCATGCTGCTTGGCAGATCTCTGGGACTCCTCAGCTCCCCTCAGCCTGCCCAGGAGCCTCCTCAGTCATTGCCCTTGTTCTTTTTGAGGACTATCTACATATATGTGCATAAGGCACCCACTGTGGAAGTGTCTTAGCTAGCCACCAGGCTAGCCCTTCATGGTGACATAGATGAACTACTCCTGCTGCTGTAGACAGTGCAGCCTGAGTATCTGTGTCCACATGGCTGTTCTGGATATGTGTAAGCCAGTCTCATGTGTGAAGAGGATTTCTCTCAGTTTTGATAGATGCTGCCATGTTCCCCTCCCGAAGGAGCTGTGCCAATTTACACCTCTATAAGAGATGATGAGAAAGGCCCACCTCCTCATGTATAACCAGAGCCGTTTTCTACTCTTTGGATTCTTCCCAATCTCATAGGTGAAAATTGGTGTCTGTAGCTTTAATTTGCAATTCTCTGATGAGTTTGATGGTGTTTTTTTTTTTTAATATAACTGAGAGTTACTTCCTCATTTGTCTTTGTTTATTGATCTTCTTTTAGAAACTGCATATTTAGAAAACCTTACGTGTGACATAAAATGAACAGTACCCTTCCCTGCAGGTTGCGACATGCCTTTTGTCTTTATTTCTAGGGTCTTCTTTGACTTTATTTATTTCTTTACTCACCCACATATAGATAAGATCTGACACCATAGTTCAGTCTGGCCTGGAACTTACTATGTGCTTAAGATGACCTCGAACTCACGACAATCCTCCTGCCTCAACCCCTGTTGGAATAACAGGTATGTACCAACAAAAATTATAAGCCACTATACTGGTTGTACACACACACACATACACACACACACACACACATACACAGAGACATATAGACACACACACAGACATACACATACACACAAATCTTTCTGCCTCAGCTTCCTGAATGCTGGGGTTACAGGTGTGTGACAACACTCCTGACTTTGCTTACAATGTATGTCATCATGCTACTTAATCATGTTTTCTTTGTTCCATGGGATCCTGAAAATGTCATATTAACCTTTGGATCAAGAGAGCTTGGGGATTTGTGGTAGTCTGTCTGAACCTGTCTCTTGCACTGAGAGTTTAATCAGGAAATCTAGCAAGATGCTCCAGTCAGTGCCTCAGTGACAGTGTCTTCTGCAAATGCACATTTCCTTGGGGCTTATGCAGTCTTGCCAGAGTGGGCAGAAGGGTTCCAAGCACGTGAGTATCTTCTAACAATCCCCACAGCACATTATCAGTGGTGCTGTACAGCCCTTCCAGCATCTGTGCAAGGCCGTTCTGTCTGAGGCCCTGTGCTCGTGCCCTACTGGCCACTCTGGGTCCAAGTCTTACTGTCTTAGTTTTCTGCCACTGTAACAAAATTTCTGAGATAAAGTTTACAGAGATGAAAGGTCTATTTTGGCTCACGGTTTGGAGGGTTTGGCCCACGGCTGGTTGGATCCATTGCTTTTGGGTTTGTTGTAAAATTGAGGCACAATGGCGGGAGGTTCATGGTGGAGCAAAATTGTGCGTTTTCTTAGTCAAGCCAATGATAGGAAGAGAAAAGGTCTGGGACACCAGTATCCTCTTAAAGAGCATGGCCCCATTTGGTAGAATATCTCCCACTAGTTCCTTGGTTTCCTGATTGATGTGTAGGCCAGTGGTGACTAACACATGGGATCTTTGGAGATCCTGAGTCCACATTAAGCTGAAGCTTACTTAGACACAAGTTTGTCTGAATTGCAAATCTGCCGCCTTCCAGCCTTCTCAGGCACTCTCTCCCTGGGGCCTCAGGCTGCTATCTCTGCCTTTCAGCTTCTGTGCCTTCCCATTTTGGTGCTGTCTCTGTTCTTTGCACCCAGATGGCAAATACCAGGCCTTTCAATTTTTGCAAAGGGAACTGCCCACACACACAGCAGGAAGGGTAAAGAGGCTCTGAAGACTGGGAACAGGAGTGTGGTGTGTGGGTGACGGAGGAGGGGTCTCTGCATGGAATGGTACCATAGGCGTCTGTAGCTTGCCCTAACTTGGGGGGTCACTGGCCTTGGACTTCAGCCAGCGACTGTCACATCGCTCTCTCTTGTTTACCTGCTCTGCTTCTCCTGGTCAGGGTGGGCCTCCTGACTCCTGAGTGAGTTTGGCTAATCTTTCCCTCTCGCTCACTCAGGGTTTATCTGGAGGTGGTGAGTGGATCATTTGCCATTCACCACAGGGGCCCCCTCTTTTGGAGCGTGAACCCTTTGGTTTTTGCTTTGTAATTGTTGATGTTTGTTCTTTTTTTTTTTTTCTTTTTCTTTTTTTTCCCCAGTCTTTCTGAAAACTCTGCTTTCCCAAGCTCTAGGTCTGGGGGTCAGGGCATGTGCCAATAAGGGATCCTTAAAGGAAGGAAGAACAGCCTGGGACTGCCTCCTGAGAGCCTGGGTCAGAGTGGAGGGACAAGTAAAGAATTTCAATTAAATTCTCCCTGAGAAGGATCCACACACAAGCTAGGAGCTAGGAGGCAGATGACAAGTAGGCCCCTCTCCATCTTCAGTCATTAAGTTCTGTTCCCCCCAAATGACTATGGTCACTAGAGTTTTTGTTTTAGACTCTTGGGAAATATTCTACCTGCCACCAAAAAAAAAAAAAAAGGAAGGAAGGAAGAAAGAAAGAAAGAAAAAGAAAGGAAAAGAAAAGGAAAGAAAGATAGAAAGAAAGAAAGAAAGAAATGGTTATAAAGCCATAGTAGAGTCCAGACTCTGCAAGGCCTCCAGTTCATTTCCTAAAGGAAAGCAAAGCATGAAGGTAACTGGTTACACCCGCGGCTTTACTCTTTCAAGTCACTTAGCAATGCCTTATTACTTTTAAATGGAGCTCCTTATAAATGTGTGTTCATAAACACACACACACACACACACACACACACTTATATTTTCTGTCTTTCTTTGCCCTCACTGCCTCTTGCCTCAGCCTCTCAAATGTTGGGATTCCAGGTGTACGCACCATCTCTGGCTTGAGGATTTTCTTTCGTTTGCACAGAGGAACACCTAAGTAATAGCCTCACTGGAGAAGGTGAGACATTTTCTAGAAGGAAAAGAGACTCTGGTAGCCAACATCCTTGGTGTCTGATTTAGTGCCAGGGTATGATGGAGGTCTGACCGCCCATCTCTCTGGGGACTGCATTCTTCCTGGCTGTCAGTGACTCCTCTGTGAGGACATTCTGAATCTTCCCACCCAAATGCAAGCTGCAGCACCTTTCTGAGGGAAAACTGAATTCTCTCCTCTCATAGGCATCAGGCTTGACTGATCACATGACCTCTTCGGGCCAATGGGAAGAGAGTAGAGTGCCGCATCCCACATTCCAATCAAACCTTAAGCACCAATGTGGTTTTCTACTTTATGTCATTAACCCATGACCTTGAGGCAGGAGCTAGGAACTGGGCTGTTTCTTCAACATGACCCTCAGGATAAAACAAAAACAAAAGTCACAATTGATTCACATCTTAAGTAATTGGTCATCATATCTTACTTGTATTAAACCCCCCAAATCCTGGTATTGTCTCGACAGCCTTCCCTCGTGAGAGCTGGCTAAGCTTGGGAAGGTGGTGCTGGCCTAGGCTTGGTCACAAAGCCCTGCATGGATCCAGGATGAAGTCACCTGCTCCACAGTAGCCTCCGTGTTTGATCCGGTTTAAGCTGGATCTACCACTAGCTGGTTAAAAAAACAAAAAAAAAACAAAAAAAAACTCTGGCTGTTATTACAAGAATCAGGAGTGTCACAAGCACAGTGACTCCCCTGACTTTACTAGTGGTGATGTCAGGTGTCATTTTGCAACCTGTTACAAAGTCCTAAGTAACTTCTTACTTCTAAAATCTAGTGTAAGGATGAGGAAATTCACTACTGAGTTATTTGGAAAAAACAAAAACAAACAAACTAAAAAAAAAACCCTACATGCCCATCACTGAGAAATACTGCTTACATCACTCTGTATGGTAGACATTTGAAGTCATTAGAAGCCAAGTTACTGGGGCTTGGGGAGATGGCTTGGTGTGTAAAGCACTTGCCATAAGTGTGTAAGCCTGCACTTAGCACCCAGCACCCCTATAGGGAAGCCCGGTATGGTAGCACACGTTAGCAATTCCTATGCTCCTATGGGGAAGCACATGTTTAACTCACGTGAGCACACGAACTTGCATATATGTAAGATATCATGTGCCTTCCCCCGCACACACAAAATGAAATAGATGTGTAATGACACAGGGAAGATGCTTCCATAATCACGACAACCATGACATGGAACTACAGACATGTGCCAGGCTGACCTTACATAGCAGGTTAGAGGTCATGCAAGCTCATAATTTTCTTGTTTTTTTTTTTTTAAACTTACATTGAGCAAGTATTTCCCCTTGGTTATTAGAAACATACACATGTACAAAAAGACCAGGGCATTTCTGCCAGGCATGGTGATGCACATCTGTAATCCCAGCACTTGGGAGGCAGAGGTAGGCAGATCTCCATGGGTTTGAGCCAGCCTGGTCTACAAAGAGAGTTTTAGGTCAACTAGGGCTATGTAGTTAGACTCTGTCTCAAAACCAAACAAAACAATCAATCAACAACAAAGGGGGCAGGGAGGGGGAACCAACCAACCAACCAACCAACCAACCAACCAACCAACAAAAAAAGGAAAAACAAGCCCAACCTCCGGGTTTCTTGGGCTAACATTTTTGTCTCTGCATTTACAAAGCTTTGTAACCGTCCTGCTATGAGTGTATAGTACTTCAGCCATCCCAAACAAGCAAGCACCATTTAAAAATCCTGAGCGGTCACTTCTAGGCCTGTGCCTCTGGGCTGGGCCACCCAGGGGCCGTAACTGGGCCTCCTGGTCTAAGAATAAGCTTGTGTGTTTAATTAGGTCACTCTCCCGCCGCCGACCTAGAATCTCTCTGCTCAGGGCTTAGTGCGGGCTGCCAGAGCCCGGAGGAGACCTTGCAGGTCCTTTGAGGCTGTGACAGGCAGGCGCCACTGTGCTGCCGCCTGCCTTTAGCTTCCTGTGAATTTGAGAAACTTGTCAACTGTTCCCCCGGGCGGGTGGGGTTGCCTCCCTCTTGCCTCTCAAGCACATCCTCTTTAAAAATTAATTTAGCCTGGTTTGTTGAAGAGAGTGAGGCGCGTGAAATAAACATCAAAACCACGTGGGACTGAGAATAATTCACTAATTCATAGTCCTGCAGTGGCAGGCAACCATTGTCCATTGTTCCCACTCCCTTCCTGGTGTGTCCTGGGTCGCATATATTCAGGCCTTGGAGTGGCAGCTGAGTAGTTGGAGGAGGGGGAGGTGACTTCTTAGAAGCTGCTTGGCCTGGGCACCAAAAAACCTCCTGGAGGAAGCACTTGGTGGGGCGAGGGAGTGTCATGGCCAGGGGCCCCCACACAGGGCCTTGTGTGTCGAAAGCAATGACGCTTCTTATTCCATTTCTCTGAAATCATGATTTCATGTGCCATTCTAATAGTGTGGGACATGGTGTGTGTACATATGTGTATGTGTCCATAAGGAGACTGTGTGCGCGCGGCTGCAAGACACGCTGGGCAATGTGCATGTGAGTGCAGGTGCCAGAGGAAACCAGAAGAGGGCGCCGGGTCCCCTGAAGCTGGAGATGCAGGTAGGCAAGCCACCCGCTATGGGCACTGAGTACTCAACTCCTTCCTGTCCTCGGGCCCTCTGGAAGAGCAGTACATACTCATTCATACAAGAGGTGCCATCTCTCAGGCACCTCTTGTAACACTTCTGTTTGCAAGTCCTCCCTTTAGCCTCTTGGCTGGTCTCTAAGAGCCCCAGTTCTCTTTCTTGGCGGAGGTTCCAGCAAGGGAAGCTTTCCATGAGCTGCTCCCCTTCACCGCTTACCAGGTCTCAGCCCAGAGTCCCAGTTACATCTGAGACTTCCACTTGGCGGCTCTGCAGGTTCGTCCCTGCTCTGGGGCTCTGCCCAGCCGGGTCTCCAGTTCTTCTCCTGGCTTCCTGCCTAATCCCCCAAAGCTTCCTTTGTGGGGTTCCGCCTTGTCTCCAGGCCTCCCAGGCTCCTCAGTCCTCAGCTCTGGGACTTCCTCTCTTCATTTCATTCCAGCCATCCTCCTGTTGCTGAGTCTCAAGCTGTCATGGATAATGATGCAAGATCCCTTATCTCAGTGGCAAACTCCATGAGATTTTTTTCCTTTCTATATTCATCCATTGACCACAGTGGCTGTTGCCCTGGGTCCCGCCAAGGGTGTGATTTCATACATACAGTAAATCATATTACGCTCACACTTAGAAAACGTGAGGTTCTGAGGCATATCTGGCAGGAGTGTTTCAGATTAGGGATGACAGACCAGCAACTTCCACATCTGTTCCGACCTGAGTCTTCCCAGTTCATGAGGAGTACTACCGCTAACTCTCACCTTTCAACACTCAACATATAAGCTGAAGTATCCTGAGTGAGACTGCAGGAGCCCAGGCAGGAACGCTGTGGATGGCCGGCCAGTCAGGTACTCAATTGGCTAATCAGTGTGTGGGGAGTCCAGAGAGGGAAGCATTTGGGATGCTAGGGAAGGTGAGGTTAAAATCCCAGAGACAGCAGGTGACAGAACACCCTCCCCATCTCACCCCTACCCTGTGACACTGAAATAGTTAGCTCTGGCTCCTCACGAGTAAGTAGCACCTGTCTAGAAGAGAGAATCTGTTATTTTTAAACAGTTGGGCATATTACCTAGATGAGTTCTTTTGCAAGCTGCACAAGGGGGTGGGGTGGGCACAGTGTGTGTGTGTGTGTGGGGGGGAGTCTATTGGGGGATGTTTTGTGTATTCGAATGCTGATTTCCACATCTGGAGATCCCGGATGCCATTTTAGTATTGTCATTATTATGAATCATTTCCTGACTCGTTATTTTGTAAAACATTGTTCTCTATCACCTCTGATTGCTTAATAAAGAGCTGATCAGTCTATAGCTGGGGAGGAGAGTTAAGGTGAGGGGGTCCTGGGTGGAGAATGGACAGGGCAGCTCTCCAGGAGAGAATCAATATAAGGACATAGGTGAAGCAGGAGCTGCCAGGGCAAAACTAAGATGGCAGGCACTGGGCACGAGGCTGGCAACACAGTCAGATAAGAATAGATGACTAACTGCCCAGGTCTCCACCATTATTTGGGTACAAGGAAGGTTGTAGAAAAGCCCTGCACTTTTTACAGGGGCTGCTTCTCCAGAAGTCAGAGACACACAGTGAGTTACCACTTCTGTCCCAGGGCAGCAGAATAGGGAGGTCACACCCATGCACTCCCGCGTGGTACAGTGTTGACCCCGGAAGCTCTTCCTGTTCACTGCTGTCTACCAAGTGGTAGACAGCCTTCTTAGACTGTGGACAGAAAGATGATGGTAATGCCCGTGACTCAGTTTTGACTCAGTTCCTAGCCCAGGCTGGGCATGAGGCAAATGCTCCGTGATTCTGAGAGTCACTGCAGTGATTCTCACTACAGTGACCTCTGTGCAGGAAGCAAAGGACACGTGTAGCAGCATCTCAGTCTCCCTTGAAGTTTCCGTGTCCTCTGAGTCTCTCTGCGCTAGCCTGTATTTAGTCTGACTTGGGCCCCAATCTGTGTATCTCTATATCCACCCCTTCCCCCCCCCCTCCAGTTTTGTTTTTGTGTTATGTTTGTGAGGTTCTGGAAATCACACCCAGGACCACACACACATCCATCAGTCAAGGTTTCTACCATAGGACCCCATCTTCAGCCTGGTTCCAGGTCTTGAAGGTTGCAGTGAGGAAAGTTGGGGATGCTTGATGAGGAGGTCCCCTTGCTCTGGCACTCAAATTATCCTCTGTCTAGATCTTAGTAGAGCTAAAGCCCACACCCCTCCCCTCCCTGGTTAGAGCCGTCACATGGGCCTCGCGGGTCTCTCGAGCTGAGACATACTGCTCCTGTGCCCTCTACCAGTTGTGACTCAGGCTCTTGCGCAGAGCTGCACAGTTGCTGTGGCCCCTCTGGTTTTCCAGATAGAGTGGCCAAGCATCTCCTCAGTAGGCAGTTTCAACTAAAGGAGCCCCAAAGAGTCTTGATTTTCTTTTCTTTTTTGAAACAGACACCCATGTAGCTTAGGTTAGCCTCAAACGTGCTATGTAACTGGAGATGACCTTGAAGTACTAAACCTCCTGCCGCCACTCCCCAAATGCCGGGAGTATGTGCCAACATGCCCAGCTGAGAACCTTGCTTTGAAGGTACGGCACAGCGGAGAGCCCTTGGCTTCTGGCTCCTCAGCACCCAAACTTGTGTGCTCTCTGTTGACAGTCAGAGTGGGCGGTGTGGTGGGTACGCTTGTTCCCCACTCCCTTCTTAACTCTTCCGGTAACTGCAGATTTTCCACTGGTTCTAGCCTGAGCTCAGGGGGCAGGGACTGGCACACCCTCTTCCTACCCTGAGCCCAGTATGCCCCGCCCCCCATTTTTTCCCATGCGCACAGATTCACATTCACATATACCCTCATACACGCAAGTGCCTACATTCTTGCCTGCACCTACACTCGTGTCACATCCCCCCAAACAGCTTCCACGTTGCCATGGAAGGAGCAGAGTTCTTGGGAATGTCCTAATATCTCATCTGAAAATTCCCCATAATCCCCACCCAAGGAGGGGAAGCAGCCTTTGTCCTGGGAAGGGCACAGCTATTTCTGGGGTTTAGTGTTCCACACCTTCGCCAGCAAATGGAGTTTACCCTCTGGCCACAGTCTAGTCAATGTCCCTTCTCAGAGCATACCCATTGGCAATGCCCGGTGTCTGAGTGAAGAAGACTGCTGAGCCCAGAACCCTGGCAGGCTCTGGCAGCCTGACCATTTCCCCACCCCCTCCTCTGCTGTGGCCTAAGGTCCACTTCCTTCCTACCTGCCAGCATTGGCCTGATTATCGAGTGTGTGAAATACAAACCCTATTTTCTTAAGGACCTCATTTCAAACTCGTCTGTTATAAAGATTTCCTGATATACAGCCTGTGTCCCCATTTATCAGCTGATTCTAGAGTCACCACCAGAGGGTTTTCCCAAGTTCAAAGGGGCTAGAATCCCCCTCCAGCATGGGTCTCTGCTACAGTTAGACTGGGGTGACATGACCTAGGGTGAGGCTGAAGGTAAGACACGTGCCTGCTCTGTTGACCTCTCTGAGTGCAGGCATTCAGGAATACAAAGCCGTTGTAGGCTTGACTTGGACAATGTATTTGTATTTGTGTTGTACACCTGTGTACGTGCGTGTGTGTACGTGCGCGTGTGTGTGTGTGTGTGTGTGTGTGTATGTGTGTGTGTATGTATGTATGTATGTGTGTATGGTGTGTATGTATGTATGTATGTGTGTATGGTGTGTATGTATGTGTGTCTCTGTGTGTATGTACATATGTGTATGTATGTATGTATGTATGTATGTATGTATGTATGTATGTATATGTGTGCATGTATGCTGATATGTGAAAGCCTGATGTCAGCACCAAATATCTTCTTCTGTTCTTTCTTTATTTATGTATGTATTTATTTATGTATTTATGTATGTATGTATGTATTTATTTAATTATTATATATAAGCACACTGTAGCTGTCTTCAGACACCCCAGAAAAGGGCATCATATCTCATCACGGACGGTTGTGAGCCACCATGTAGTTGCTGGGTTAGGAGCAGTCAGTGTTCCTAACCGTTGAGCCATCTCTCTAGCCCTCTTTCTTTCTTTCTTTCTTTCTTTCTTTCTTTCTTTCTTTCTTTCTTTCTTTCTTTCTTTCTTTCTTTCTTTCTTTCTTTCTTTCTCTTCTCTCTCTCTCTCTCTCTCTCTCTCCCCCTCCTTCCCTCCCTCCCTCCCTTCCTTCCTTCCTTCCTTTCTTTCTTTCTTTTTTTTTTTTTTGAGACAGAGTCTATCCGTGTAGCTTTGGCTATCCTGGAACTTACTATGTAGACCAGGATGGTCTCGAACTCACAGAGACCCACTGGCTTCAGTCTCCTGAGTGCTGGGATTAAAGGTGTGCACCATCACACCCAGCTTTGCTTTTCAAGAATGGTCTTTCACCGAACATGGAAGTTACTGATTGGCTAGACTAGCTGGCCAGCAAGCCTCAGGAATCCTCCTGTCTCTGTGCTGCCCTCTGACCTGCAGGGCTAGAGCTTCAGATCTGCACCACTAAGCCTGACTTTTTACATGGGTATCGGGGATCTGAACTCAGGTCTTGACTGACAGAGTCACCACTGCCAACCTTGATTCTTCCTTTTGAAAATAAATAAATAAATAAATAAATAAATAAATAAAGGCGGGCTGGAGAGATGGCTCAGTGGTTAAGAGCACCGACTGCACTTCCGGAAGTTCTGAGTTCAATTCCCAGCAACCACATAGTGGCTCACAACCCATCTGTAATGGGATCTGATGCCCTCTTCTGGTGTGTCTGAAGAGAGACACTATACCCACAGACATAAAATAAATAAATCTTAAAAAAAAATTATTAAAAAAATTAAAGAAAAAACCCTTTGTTTTATTTTATATGAATGGGTGTCCTCCCTGTATGTATGTACATGTAACGTGTGTCCAAATTGCTGGCAGAGGCCAGGAGAGAGCTTTGTATCCCCTGGGGCTAGAGTTACAGATGGTCATGAGCTACCACGTGAATGCTGGGAATCAAACCTGGGTCCTCTGGAAGAACAACCAGAACTCTTACCTGCTGAGCCACCGTTCTAGCCCCAGTTTTGACTCTTCATAGACAAATGTAGAAAGGCACTTACGGTCTACTTCTAGGAAGCAGATTCAAGGGCGCTCTGAGCAGGTTGGTCCTGTTTCTACTTCCTGCATCTGTAACTAAGCAGAGCAACTAAGCAGGAAACTCAGAAGGCTGGGCAGAGGGGAAGAGCTCCAGGGCAGGGACAAGGGGGAGGGGGTGGGGGTGTCTATAAATTTCTAGTTTATGAAAAGTTACAAAATGAGAGCTATACCAATACTAACTTTATACATAATTTTTAAAACAAAGATTGATCTATTATTGCAAATGTTAAAATGTTTAATTTTATTAAATTTATTTGTATGTTTTGTGGTGTATATGTATGTGCGTGTGTAAGATTTGTATGTGCATACATGCACACACACTCTGTAGTGCATATGGGTAGGTCAGAAGAAAACTTGCAGGAGTTGGTTCTTTCTTTCTACTACCATGTGGGTCCCTGTCTGAACGCAGATTGGGCTTGGTGGCTGTCCCCACCTTTAACCGCTGAGTCATTTCCATTGCTTCTATAGCTGACATCTTGTTCCGTGAGATTTCCCACTGTCCCCCAACTCTGCCTACATGTGTGTATGTAAGGATATCTAGATGCTTGGTTGCTTTTTCTGAAACATTTGAAGGTTTGTGACCACACTGTGACATTTATCCTAAATCCTTCAGTAGTATTTCCCAAGACTCAGGATATTTTCTTATATTACTGCAGTAAAACCATCTGTATCTTAGGTTTACATCAAGACAGAACTTTCCTCTAATCTAGCGCCCTCATTCCAGCTGTATTTGTAGATATAACAATGACCTCAGCACTATAATTATGTCCCTTTAGTAGAACTTGGTTGCAATTGTTCGTCATAATTCTTTAGCCTCCTTTAAGCCAAGAATCTTTGCCCAGCCTGCCTTTCTTGATCTTTTAGGATATGAAAAAGTCAGAGGACTTTTGTGAGGTTGTTGGGCAGAGGAGGTTTTGCCTGGTGATTTAGAGTGAAGACGTTGGTTGGTGCCCAGCTGTCTGGGCCTACCCCTGTTCTTCCACTGGGTAGGACTGGCAAGGTTGTGCTAGCACTGTGTGATGGCTCAACACCTTTAAATTCTGCAAATGAAGGGCCCACCTGGAGGGCAGTTATGAGGCCAAAATCTCTTCTTGAAGTGGCTTGGTGTGCAGTCCCTGTCCCTGTAGTCAAGGCCAAGGTCTCAGCCAAGTAGGGCCCTATGGTGACAGTTCGTGTTCACCCTACTGGCTCTTCAGTTATTTGAGGGGTTCCGTAGTCTAGACAAACAGCTGCATTTGGACGTAGGGGCAGCTGAGGACACACACACTAGGAGCATGCCAGTGCAATAGGTTTTAACCCAAGGAAGTTGTAGCTACCCCCCTGTGTCAATGCAGACCAAGAGTACCCACAATATGGTACCAACTCCAATGAGCAGTGTGGCTAATTGTATCCCTGCAGAAGTGACCTAAGAAACACTGAAGCTATACACTGCCCGAGCATCAGTGGACAGGGTTCCTGCTGTCAGACTCAAGGGGAGTTCCAGACAGGCCCAGGTTCCTCCACAGAAAAAAAGGTCTTTTTATTTTTTTTTATTTTTTTTTAATTTTTGAGATTATAACAGAACTTCATTTCTTGACTCCCCTTTCTCTCTTTAAACCTTCCCATATGCCTCTCCTTGATCCCTTTCAAATATATGTCTTCTTTTTTTTTTTTATTGATTTTTGTAATATGCATACACACACACACATACATACATATTTCTAAACACAACCTGCTCAGACTGCATAATGTTGCTTGTATGCATGTTTTCAGGGCTGCTCACTTGGTATTGGATAACCATTTGGCGTGCTCTTTCCTGGAGAAAATTATTCTCACTGTGAGTGGGCCCTAGTCCTTCATGTAGGTTTGGGGCTTTGTGACCCTTCGGTGTGTCTATTGTCCTTGTTTAGCTCCTCAGTCAGTCATGCTAGAGAGACACTCTGGGTGTAGCATTGCTGCCAATGCCAGGAGATAGCCTCACACAACCTCCCAGCCTCACACAGCCTCCCAGCCTCACACAACCTCCCAGCCTCACACAGCCTCCCAGCCTCACACAGCCTCACACAACCTTCAAGCCTCACAGCAACCTCCCAGCCTCACACAGCCTCTCAGCCTCACACAGCCTCCCAGCCTCACACAGCCTCCCAGCCTCACACAGCCTCCCAGCCCCACACAACCTCCCAGCTTCACACAACCTCCCAGCTTCACACAGCCTCCCAGCCTCACACAGCCTCCCAGCCTCACACAGCCTCACAGCCTCACACAACCTCCCAGCCTCACACAACCTCCCAGCCTCACACAGCTTCCCAGCCTCACACAGCCTCCCAGCCTCACACAGCCTCCCAGCCTCACACAGCCTCCCAGCCTCACACAACCTCCCAGCCTCACACAGCCTCCCAGCCTCACACAGCCTCATACAACCTTCCAGCCTCACAGCAACCTCCCAGCCTCACACAGCCTACCAGCCTCACACAGCCTCCCAGCCTCACACAGCCTCCCAGCCTCACACAGTCTCCCAGCCCCACACAACCTCCCAGCCTCACACAGCCTCCCAGCCTCACACAGCCTCCCAGCCTCACACAGCCTCCCAGCCTCACACAGCCTCCCAGCCTCACACAGCCTCCCAGCCCCACACAACCTCCCAGCCTCACACAGCCTCCCAGCCTCACACAGCCTCCCAGCCCCACACAGCCTCCCAGCCTCACACAGCCTCCCAGCCCCACACAGCCTCCCAGCCTCACACAACCTCCCAGCCTCACACAGCCTCCCAGCCTCACACAACCTCCCAGCCTCATACAGCCTCCCAGCTTCACACAACCTCCCAGCCCCACACAGCCTCCCAGCCCCACACAACCTCCCTGACTCTCTGGCTCTTACGATCTTTTCTCCCCATCTTCCAAAATGTTTCCTGAGCCTTAGGTGCAGGAGTTGGGTTGCAGATGTATCCATTGGGACTGGGCTGCTGTACAGCACGCCATTTTAATTGGTTGTAGTTTTTCTGGAATGGTCTCTGTTGCAAAGGAAAGTTTCCTTAATGAGGGGTGAGGACCACACTTACTTATGAGTATAAGGATAAATATTTAGAATGTAGTTAGGGATTATGCTGGTTTAGTAAAGTCTAGTTGTAGATCCTCCTTTTGTTTTTGGTTTTTTTTTTTGGATTTGGTTTTTCGAGACAGGGTTTCTCTGTGTAGCCCTGGCTGTCCTGGAACTCACTCTATAGACCAGGCTGGCCTCGAACTCAGAAATCCACCTGCCTCTGCCTCCCAGAGTGCTGGGATTACAGGCGTGCGCCACCACTGCCCAGCTTGTAGATCCTCCTCTATGAGCCATGACTTCACTAGCTCTGGGCAGCTGGCTGGCTAGGTTTCCTGTAGCAGGCACTGTTGGTTTCCCTCTGGTTGAGCTGCTGGTTACCACCCAGATAGCTGCTCTCGCTCTCTCTGAGCTATCCTGCCATGCTGGCCGTTGTTGTTGTTGTTGTTGTTGTTGTTGTTCATAGGCATCAGAGCTGGGCAGCACCATTGTTGGCTTCCCTCCTTTGGAACCTTGCATGATGCCTGCTGGTACCATGAAAGTTAGTCCTCAGGGAGGGGACATTCAGGTCTAGCTCAGGTGGCCTCTGAGCTCTGTGTCTGAAGTGCATGGTGTCTTCAACAATGGGAACTTACCTCCCACCAACACCAATAGCCTGCATGTCTTAGGAGTCTTGGAGAACTCTGACAGAGGGCTTTTCATGTCTGGTGTTGGGGGTTTTGTTAGTGTTTTGTTTTGGACCCTAGGAAAAGAACTAAGGTGCATATTTTACATTTCAAAGCAGACCGGCCTCCAGGTTCTCCCAGCATCCTTCAGTTCCTACCTGGCATACCTGGTATGCTCCCCAGAAGTTCATCTCCATATAGTCTAGACAATTTGATCTTTCTCTTTTTTTTTTCTCTCTTCCCTCTTCCCTCTCCTGCCCCCTCTCTTCCTATGTCGACTTCCCTGGCCTCCTTCCTTGGGGCCAGTGAGCTCCCCCTCTACATCTATTACTTTGTGAGAGGGTCTGTTCCTGTACCTGGGCCTGGGCCTTGTGTTTCAGCTAACTTGGAACCCAGAAAGCCACTGTGATCTTTCTGTCTCTTCCTCCTCAGAGCAGGCAGACAAGGAATGGCCTGGTATGTTACACAGGATTCAAATTCCATTCCTCACAGTTGCTCAGCAAGCTTTCTTAGCCACTGAGCCATCTGTCTGGTCTTCCTGTCTCCAGCTACCTAGTCTTGTATAGCTCAGTCTGCTGGCCTCAAAGTCTCAGGGTAGCAGAGGATGCCCTTGAACTTCTAACTTTCTGCCTCCCCTCTAGTGCTGGGATAGTAGGTGCACATCACCACGCCCAACTTTGCAGGGCTGGGGCTGAACCCGTGCATCCTAGGGGTCCTAAGAACCCAGGGAATCAGCATTTGCGCAGACCTGTTTATAAACGTTTCTCCACTTTAAAATGCCAACTTTCACTTACTTTGGTTGTTTAGTAGAGAAAAAATTTTCTAAAAAAAACATAAGCCTAAAGAACTCTTTAAATTTTTTTTTTTTTTATTTTCATGTATGGGCATTTTTGCCTGCAAATATATCTGTGAACCACTTATGTACCTGGTGCCTGTGGAGGTCAGAAAGGGCTTTGGATGCCCCGGAACTGGATTTGTGGCAGTTGTGAGCTGCCTATGAGCTGCTGGGAATTTAAACTGGGTCACCTGGAAGGGTCCTTAATACCCTTAACCACTTAGGCATCTTTCCAGCCCCAGACTTGTCTCCCTTTTAACGAGTCTACACCTGTCATCTAAGTCTCCCTGGATGGTCCAGTCAGAGCTCCTGAGGAATGGGGCTCAGAGCTGGGGTTGGGGGATCTGGGGGGCAGGGGCCTGGGGGGTGCATCAGGCTGCTTACTCTCTGCACTAGGTGGTCCAGTTGCTTTCTCTGCCTTCATCTTTGTCTCCCTTTGGTACCCAGAGACCAGGATTCTGCTCTCAGTCCTCCAGCAATTTCTCCTTTACGTTCTTGAGCTGGGAAATTTACTAGACTTGTGTATAAAGAGGAGCCCAAGTTCTTTAAGTATTTACAAAAGACTCTTTTATAGTTTTATTGTTTATTGTTAAAGCAAAGAGTCCCCACCTTGAACTCCTATGTTTGCTTGACTTCCAAACTACCTCGACTTAGGAGGTCCTTGGCTATCTAAGTCCTGGAAATGGCCTGGGGTAGATTAGGTGTTCTACCTTGATTCTTACTGCCTCTGTCCTGAACAAGGGAGGAGATGGGGTTAGCTTGGGTTCCAAATTGCTGTGGGACAAGGGAACAGCTGGGCCACACAGACAGTGTGCAGGTGACTGGGGAAGAGGTTGCTGGCTTTTTGCTGTGATGATGGCTACTGTGGATGAGCCACCAGCACCCACCAGGGAGCCCAGCCAGGACCAGGACAGGGAGCTTGGTTTCCTCTCAAGGCCTGAGGCATGACTGGTACCAGAAGCGCCATGGACATTGAGGGGTAGGTCAGCCTTTAAATGTCCTACGTGCCACAGTAACACACAACACCTCTTCTCAGCACACAGCGAGGCATGGGCATCATAGGGACACTTTTCTATAGTTGGCAGTAACTTGTCAGGTGGAAACACTGACAGCAGACATTGGTAGGAATCCCCTTTCATGATTTCCCCAGAGAATCTCTGCCTTTCACCTTAGTGACCTGTGCTACTCAATTGTGACAAGCACATGTCTGAGCCTGGGCACCTTGACCCCATCCATAAACTGACAATCTCTACACTGAGAATCACACCTCTTCTTCCAAACATGAATGTTCCTGGCAAGTTTCTAAGCAAGGAGATTGTGAGCTACTGATGTGTACATCCACCAGTACACAGGTATCCACAATACACACTCACATGTAAACACAGGCATGTAAATCAGTACTGCGTACTTGTAGGCTCAGATCCATGTGCCCCTTCTGCACACTGACATACATAGTTAGACATACATACCAAATCTGTCCACTCTCATGATGCACACAGAGACATTAGTGCCCACTCTATATGTACATGTATTCTCAGACACACCTATTTGACACACATGTATGCTCCTACACATGCACCCATTCTGAACTTTTGCATGCATATACTGCTACATGTACCAAGACTCACTCTTACATGCATGTGTAGGCACCCCCCATTCTGCACATCTACATACATACTCAGACATACCTACCTACCTCCTCTGCATGCATGATACATGTGAACTCACTTATCCTAGAACACATATGGAGAAACCCTGGGCCCAGCTGAGGATTTACTCTCTATCATTTTTACAGTTACAAAGGTATTCTGCCTTCCTACCGGGTCCCTGCCAGCAGGGTCTTAGATGCTAAATTTGGGGGTGGGGAGGACAGGATGGATGGGGAGGGCATTGTCTTAGTCAGGGTTTCTATTCTTGCACAAACATCATGACCAAGGAGCAAGTTGGGGAGGAAAGGGTTTATTCAGCTTACACTTCCACACTGCTGTTCATCACCAAAGGAAGTCAGGACTGGAACTCAAGCAGGTCAGAAAGCAGGAACTGATGCAGAGGCCATGGGGGAATGTTCCTTACTGGCTTGCTTCCCCTGGCTTGCTCAGCTTGCTTTCTTATAGAGCCCAAGAATACCAGTTCAGCGATGGCACCACCCATGATATGCCCTCCCATCCTTGATCACTAATTGAGAAAATGACTTACAGTCAGATCTCATGGAGGCATTTCCTCAAGGGAGGCGCCTTTCTCTGTGATAACTCCAGCCTGTGTCAAGTTGACACAAAACCAGCCAGTACCGATGGGGAGGATCAAGTGAAAGGCAACGAGGCACTTGTCAGGCACAGCTGTCAACTACTTGGCCCTTCTGAAGCATACCAAAAGCCTATGAGAGACTCTTGTGTTCAGTCGATGCTGGAATGGCTGGTGAGCACTGGGTATCCCCATGAGATCCTACAACACGCCTGTGACGCCATCTTCCCTGTCAGATGCAGGTGCTCTACTGAGCGGAAGGCTGTGGCTACTCTGGAACCCTCATCAATGGCTCCCAGACTCTTTCTCCAGAGGGCTGGTGTTTGACTCACTCTATGGGAACCTGCTACATGTGTGCTCTCATGGAAACGTGCCGCTGTATGTTCACGGTTTCATCTTCTTTTTGGAGTAAAGACTCAAGAGGCAGAGGTAGAAGGTGAGACAAGGTGAGGCAGCTGGAGGAAGGGGGGACTATGAGAGGAGAGAGGCTCTGGCTATCTGTACAGACAGACACCACAAAACAAATGCTAGCCGGACAGGACAGATTGATGGTGGTGGAAAAGAATGGCCAAGGACTATAGGCCTCTGGGAGGTTCTGAGTGGTGTGTGTGTGTGTGCATGTGTGTGCACACCTGCTTCTCCCACCTCACTGCAGGGCAGAGATATGGAGCTTCTACCCCAGCAAGTTCATTCAGAAGGTCAAATTTTCTTTTTTTGGTTTTTGGTTTTTTCCCAGACAGGGTTTCTCTTTATAGCCCTGGCTGTCCTTGAACTCACTATGTTGACCAGGCTGGCCTTGAACTCAGAAACCCACCTGCCTCTGCCTCCCAAGTGCTGGGATTAAAGGCGTGCGCCACCGGTGTCCAGCTGAAGGTCAGTTTTTCTTGCTTCCATGTGCTCCTCATGCTCTTCCACCTGCCGGGCAGAGTTGGGAACAGAGAGGCAGTCCTCAGGGCCTTGTGTCTTAGTCAGGGTTCTATTCCTGCACAAACATCATGACCAAGAAGCAAGTTGGGGAGGAAAGGGTTTATTCAGCTCACAGTTCTGCATTGCTGTTCATCACAAAAGGAGGTCAGGACTGGAACTCAAGCAGGTCAGGAAGCAGGAGCTGATGCAGAGGCCATGGAGGGATGTTTCTTACTGGCTTGCTTCCCCTGGCTTGCTCAGCCTGCTCTCTTATAGAACCCAAGAGCACCAGCCCAGGGATGGCACCACCCACAAGGGGCCCTCCCCACTTGATCACTAATTGAGAAAATGCCCCACAGCTGGATCTCATGGAGGCACTTCCCCAACTGAAGCTCCTTTCTCTGTGATAACTCCAACCTGTTGTCAAGTTGACACACAAAACCAGCCAGTACAGCCTTGCCTCTGGCCTGGTAGACTGCTGCCTGTCTAGATTCTCCCTCCCAGAGACCTCTACGCCTGTCTGGGGGATTTCTTCTCCAGCTGTTCCCATAACAACAAGTGTGTCAGGGCTTACTTACCCAGAGCTGGAGGGACTTTAGGAGCTCAGGACAAAGGGCTCCATGGCAGGGTGACCTGTGACCTTGCTGACCCCGAGGTGGCTCTTAGCACAGGGTGAATTTCTTCTCCAGATGTCTGGGGCATAAGCCCAGGCTGCCCCCAGTGAGGCTAGAGGGATCACGTGGTATAGAGAGGTCCTGTGATGTAGCCCTCAGTGTCAGCAGCCAACAAGCTGATAACTAGCAGGTGATCTTCCTGAGATGAGTCTGCCTTGGATTAATAAATAATCCATGACAGATTTGTTCCAATTGGCGAGGCCCAGGGGAAAATCATTTTAGGAAAGATTCCTGCTATCAATATGCTTTTCCTATTATTAATAAATATATGACAATCGCTAGGTATTAGCCCACCCTTTTGAGCAGATCTCTGCAGATCTACAAAGATGAACTGTCTTGTAGTGATGCTATATAGACAAATAGATGACTTAATTCTTAATGATAATCCTATAATAATTCCTAAAATTATATCAGTATTTATTAAGCTCTTTTACAGTGGGACTGCTATTAGATTCTTTTCTGATAGTCAAAACTGCAATGAGAACTCTGCTAGTCTTTAGTGTCATTTCTGATAGTAAGCAGGCATTCTACTCTTCAGAGCACATTCCAAGAGGTTGTAAAACCATTAACTAAAGGTCATAAAAAGGGAACTGTAGATTTATTATAGGTGCTAGGACAGAAGATTAAATATTGACTTCACTGAACTTCACATACAAAACTTCACTGAAAGAGTTGTTTTTTAACTCTTCATGAACCTGTGGAGCTGTGACAGGTGATGAGTGTTTAGCGAGATAATTACTCCTAATGGATATGCATGCAAACATTCTCTATTGTAAACTTATTTGATTTATGATTTGAATTTATGTGCAAGCTTGTGATGAACTTTTAACCATGTGATGGTGTATTCTGAAAGGCTACACGTGCTGAGGACAAAGAGAGGAGACGGATGATCTCCCCTGTCCCCGCTTAGGATCATCATGAGCCTTTCCCGTTTTCTTAGAGAGCTTCTGTAGGAAACATTTTACAACTTAGAAATAAGTGCTAAATTCACTTTTCAAAGTGGTCCCCCCACCCCCTTCAACTAGCAGACTGAAAGTTAGAGCCATGCAATTCCTCAGGAGATACAACAAAGGCCCTTAACCCCCTGCTGTTAGGCTATACCGGTGTTAATCGCTTAAGCCAGCAGCTTTTTAACAGAATGAGCAAGAAAGTTTTTAGGACTTTTTGGAAGTTATCATCAGCATTCAGTATAGTTAGAGAGCTAGTAAGTCTGGAGACCCTCAGTCTTTAAAGCCACACCAGAGTCCTGTCTGTGTCTGGTTTCAGCCCGCTCCAGGCCAGGAGGCTCGCACCTCTGTGCTGGTGGACACTTGGGTCCCCTCTGTCCGTTGACTCTGTCTTTGTTTCAGTGTGACATGGGCTATCATCATGGGAACTTCTTTTGAAGCCTCTTCCAGGATGTGACTGATGCCATGTCCGTCTGTCAGTGAGTGGTTGGAATCTGTCTGTCGGTGCTCCTGAGCAAACCATAGACCTCCAGATCCCATAGACCTTACCCCATTTCCTGCTGAGGACTTTGGTCCATGCTTTCTTGGCCAACACCCACTGCCTTGGACATACACATGCAGGCAGGCAGGCAGGCAGGTGTGGGTTTGCATGCATGTGTATGTGTGCACACTTATGTACATGCAGGGGAATACAAACGCATGCACTGTCTTCTGCAGGGCTGTCTTACATACTTTGAAGGACTTGGAAAAATATGTGGAGAAAGATGTGAGTGGCTATAGATCACAGATTCTGATTGGCTCCCCCACCCTCCTCCCGTTTTCCAGGGAGCCAGGCCCCTCCCTGTTCATCTCCCTCAAGGCTTACCCAGACCTCTGGCTTTCTACTATGGAACCTAGGTTGTAGGTGATACCCAGGGCTTGAAAATGCAAAGTCCGCAGATCCCTGGGAGGCCCAGAGCTGGGAGGTTGGGAAATAGTGCCTTGCCCCAGGCATCCCCATTTTGCTAGGTAAGAGGGTAGGAGGGGCCCTGGTTTTCTTTATGGCCTCAGGGGACACTGAGATACTGGAGGGGAGGAACAAAGGCCTTCTTACCCCCATCACCCAGCATCTCAGGTTCTAATTTCTTGGCCTTTCAATCCCAATTTTCCTACCATCTTGTGCCTGAGGGCCCAGAATAGGGGCTGATGTAATGAGAGCAGAGGGTGTATGCCCACTGGCCCAGCCCAGCTGACTCTTGATCCCTGCCCTGTACCTACCAGGGACAACTTACCGGTTTGCTGTCTCTTGGGTTTGAGGAGGGGTTAGGGGGGATGTATGTGGAAAGAGCAGGTGGACCAGCTTCTCCTAGTCTAAGCTTTGTCTGAGGAGGAGGTATGTGAATCGCCATTTCCCACCAGTAGGCCTCTCTGGAGTCTGAGTGGGTGGGGCAGGACCACTTACATCCTATCCTCCTCAAAGGCCTGTTAAGAGACAGTAATATATTTGAGGGGAGCGCTTGGGGTGTGTGTGGGTAAGCTAAGTATCTGGCAGGACCAGGAGATCAAAGGATATGCCTTGAGCTGTGGGCATGGTCAGTACTGCTGGCTGGGTGGTGACTGTGGTCCTGTTCTATGTCCTTGGGGCTCTCATGGAGAGTAGCTCTGGAGGCTCTCCTGAGAGTTCACATGAAGGGAACCCTCCCCTCTCCCCTAATTACCATTGGTTATTTACTGTCTGGCTTGGCTGGGGTGCTGTGGACAGAGACCTCCGGGTTCCTCAGCCCAGGGATGTCTCATTTGTCTCTCACTGGGTAGGCAGGCAGCTCACTGCTCGGCCTGTGTGTGCCCAACTACGCTCCCATGCTTCTGCACCCTGCGCCATAGGTAGAGGCTCATAATCTGGAGGTCCTACTTTGTCCTGATTGTGGTAAACACACAAAAGCTCCCTCCCCACTCTTTCTTTCAAAGAGACAGTCCTGAGGCAGGTTGACATAGTAATGGCAGTTGTTGACTTCTTGTGTTTCATGGGCAGGAGGCTTCCCGACTTTAGATTTTACCTCACCTATGGCTGCTACTGGCTCTACTGGCTTGCCTGTCCCTGGAGACAGGGATCCGGAAGACTACTTTAGGGCCTGGTGACATCTTTCCTCATCACTGCCATGCTAGTCCTACCACATAGATCCCACCCCCCCCCCCAACCTGGTTCTCTGGGCTCAGGGCTCCCTCAGCTCCCCCCCCCCCCAGGACTCTAGAAAGCTCCACGTGGGTGCCCCACAGGTGCCCGCCAGCCCTGTGCAGGTTCCAGATTCAGCTGCTGCCTAGGCCATCAACACCCCATGGCTTCCACCCCAGGGCAGAACAGGGAGCAAGCATTCGGTCTTCCTTTGTTGAGGCCGACTCATCAGACATGGTATGTGAGTTTCTCAGGGTTTGTCTCTATGGTTTGTGTGTGTGTGTATGTGTGTGTGTGTGTGTGTGTGGAGATGATAGGCATTCTTTATACTGGGGACCACATATTTGAAGACATTGCCAAATTTAAGAAGTAGCAGGACTGGAGTACTTGCTTGGGAGTTCCTGAGCTGTCCTGGGAGCTGAGCATCTGGGTGAAAGAGAAGGACGAACCAGGAGGGCCGCCATGCTTCTGTCTTCTAGGAGGGAGTCTCAACTACTATGTGACATGTGCAGATTTATTTTTCTACACAAGGAAGCAGAGACCTAGGAAATTAAGAAGTTTGTCCAAAATCACACAGGTGACAGGGATCAAGCAGGGAACTAAGGTCCCCATTTTCTGACTTGAGGTCCCCAGGTGATTCCCACAGTTGGCTTTCTTTCCTGCCCTACCCACCTGGCCTGAGAATTTGGTGTGTGCAGAGCGCACGTCCTCATCCACGAGAGAGCAGGACTTGCTTGCTCTTTGAGCTCAAACAATTTCAGGCGTGCTGTTAGCGCTGTCGGGTCTGAGTCATCGACTCGTGACTTTAGGAAGGCTGGCTGGCCACCTGACTCTCTGGCTGCTTTTGTCACACACAGCCTGTGTGTGTCCTCTTTGCTCTGGGTTTAGTCTTGTCTGACCTAGGGGGGTGATGGATGGATGTTGTGCCTGGGGTTTAGAGTCCTCTGGTTGGGGGCTGACCTACAAAAGTGTTCAGGGGTACCCCAACGTTCGTTACTCACCATAGCTGTCTCCTGACCCTGCTCTTCAGAGTAGTCAAAGCTTCTGGAGAAGCAACACACACACACACCTGGCAGATCTGTACCAACAAGAGTGTGAGCTTTCCTTAGGGTGGTCGGGATGAGGGATGAGGGGTGAGGGGTGAGGGGTGAGGGGTGAGGGGTGAGGGGTGAGGGGTGAGGGGTGAGGGATGAGGGGTGAGGGCTGGGATTCTGGCACACAGAAAGCAAGATTTTAGGTCAGACTTCCCTAGGGACCCCACCTAAGCGTCTTGGGGTTCACGCTCACTCTATGCTTCCCTAAAGCCTTTCCTCCTCACCCACTGGGCACAGACTCAGGGGCCGTGCTCTCACGCAGGTGCACACACAGCCCATGGGTGTCCCCTCCCTCCTCTCCCCACTCTGGCTCCCACTCCTCATGCGCTGTATCCCCTGGTGTTCTGTGTCCCTTCCCAGATGGGCCCGAGGCAGGTTATACTCTCTCCTCTCCTGGATCATGTTGCTATTTTTGTAGCAGGAGCTTTGGAGCTGTTATGGGCTACAAGCCATCAACTCCACTAAAAAAGAGATGTTAACTGCTATGTAGTGGGTGAGGAGGGGGTAAACTAGAGAGGAGATGAGCTAGCCTTCCCTAGCCTGTCTAGATCTGTGGGTGAGGAGAGGTAAGCCAGAGAGGAGATGAGCTAGACTTCTCTAGCCTGCCTAAATCTGTTTTGTCTCCGTTCGTGCCCAACCATTTGATTTTCCCCAGCTTTGGCTAAGTGCCTCCTGACCTTGTCTTACAGCGCCCTCTGCTGGATATTCCACTGAATGACGGTAGTATGCTCTAGTGGAAGGGTTGCAATCAAGTATTTCTTGCCTCTGGCCCCTCAGTCCTCACCATGAATGCTCTCCAGATATGCCTGACTGCTGGACTGAGCCTCATGCGGCTGACTAGATAGATAGCTGTTATGGATGTCTGGGGTCAATGGAGAAGGAGCCTGAGAAGATGGGATTCTGGGTCAGTGACCTGATGGGTCTTGGGAAAAAAGAAAAGAAAACATTCCCCTGTAGCAGACTGAGCAGTGAACCTGGGAGATTCCCACAGACCATTCCAGCCAAGAGTTACAGAAAACTATGACAATCTCAGGCTCAGCTGGATCTTGGCAGAGGTTTATAACGCTTAAGGTGACTGGCATGTAGCCATCTGAGTGGTCCCTTGGTCTGGTCAGGCCGGCTGGTAGGATCTCAGAGTTTTACAGATGAGGTCTAGAGATAGGAAAACTGTTCTGAGCCAGCTCTCTAATCTGAAAACAGGATTTAGAGGAGTCTGGGGCAGCGACTGTAGGGCTGGGCCTGTGGACCTTGCCTGGTCCTCCACAGTCTCAGCCACGGCTGATGACTCTTTTGAGCCAGGCAGGTTACACCGGCGGAAGGCTGGAGCAGAGCCTGTGTGAAGTGGAGCAACACAGGAGGCTTGTCTAGCATGTCTGACGTCCTGGGTGCCCGCCCAGTACCAAAAATAAAAACTATAGAATGAGCCCTGGTTATGATGCACAGGCCTGGGATCCTATCACAGAGTGCTGAGGCAGGAGAATCACAAGTTCTAAGCTAGCCTGGACTACATAATTGAGATCCTATCTCAAAACAAATACCCAAAGAAACAAACCAACCAGTCAACCAACCAGTCAACCAACCCCAAATACCCAAACTACTTGTATGCAGCCTGTGGTTTAAAAAGAGGCAGCTTCTTTCCTGCAGGGATCAGTCCCCAGAGGGCTTGGACACTGGCAGCTCTGACTTGTCCCCATCAGGGGGTCACCCTCAGGGTGCATGCTCATTGGCACAGGTGGTACAGGAGGGCCTGTTTTAGCTCAGACTTCCCTAGTGACCCCCACTGAAGCCTCTTGGTGGTCATGCTCACTCTGTGCCTCCTTGAAGCCTTTCCTCCTAACCCACAGGGCACAGCCCACGGGTGTGCCCCCTCCATCCTCCCCCCTCTGGCTTCCAACTCCTCACGCACTGGGCTGGGATCTGTATTCATGTTTCCCTCTGGCCAGAGGGTAGCCAGGGAACTGGACCTGTGCTACATCTCCAGGGGCAGCCTTCCACTGTGGCCTCCTCCAGACCCTCTTCTCCAGTCAGCTGATGCCCTGTGCAGACCTTCAAACCACCACCAGCCTCAACTTCCTCACGTTGCACTCGGCTTCCTGTTTCGAGCAGTCCCTGAGCTGCTGACGAGTCGCTGCTGCATCTCTCTTAGCAGCTCTGACTCTCCACCCAAGTAGGACAAACTGGTTTCCCACTCACCCCCTCAGGACTTCCCAAGGTCCTCAGGCCCATTAACCAATGGGGTTAGACATCATGGGGTCTTAAGATGTTTGCTCACAACTCTAAAAACAAACACAAGAACAACAACCAGGAGTTAGGATTGTACAGAGAAGGCGCTGCTACGTAGCAAGGCTGAGAAGTCCAGGACATTTTGTTAGGTGTCATTGCATAAGGCAAAGCCAGGTCTAAGTGACAAGGGGACAATGAAAGAAATCTGACCTCTTGGCCTGGGGATTTTGAGGAAACGAAGCGGCCAGAACCTTCCTTGTTCAGTGCACTCTGGCTCCTTCTACAGCAGATGTGGCCAGGAACCAAGCGCTCTCTCTCTCTCTCTCTCTCTCTCTCTCTCTCTCTCTCTCTCTCTGAGTGGGGGGTGGGGTGGGTTGGGGGGGTGAGGAGGGAGACTGCATATCTTAGAAGCCTTGGGGGTTCATCTACATCCATGTTCTTCCCAACAGATGCCTCATGATTTGCTTGTGGAATAAGAATGGGCTAGCCTGGTCTCTGCCTCCTGATTCCTCCCCTACAGTCAGAAGGTGAGTGCCTGGAGTGCTGTGGGCTTTGCTTTTTGTAGCAGAGCTGGGAGGAGCCATTCACGGTGGCTGAGAAACTCTGTGGCTCTATGGGGGAGAGCAGTAGGGACCCACACAGAGGCACTGGGAAATTCACAGACATTTTATTTCCAAGTACAGTAATCCATATTTCTGTAGAAATGCATACAACTATGAATTGTCTTTATTTTTAATTTCCCTGTTTGATTTTGATCAATCAGGGTGTGAGAATTGTTTTGAGTTTTAAAATTATGGAGATAACGATATTGTTCATGAATTCCAATTCAGGTTAGTCTTGGGACTTTGTTTTCAAAATTAGGGACATTTGGGTTTTTGGTTCCACAGGATCTGCTCAACAGCTAACTGTTGGTGTCCTGTTACACCATACAGATACAGTTACAGATAGCTGTTGGTTGGTTCATCATCCAAATCCATCAACTGCACTCTGCAGGAGAGGGCAGAGAATTCACTCTCCTGAGTGGGAGTCTTTGGATACCAAAGGTCAAGGAGGAGGTGATCCTTTGACCTCATGGCTGAGACGCCCCCACCCCCGCTGTCATGAGGGGCCTTATTTCCACCTTGATACTTGTTGCACTTGCTTGTTAAAATGTCCTGTCAGGTCCTCCTCTGCTGGGCGTGAGCAGATGGAGTGTGTGTGTACTGTGTGCCGAGCGTCTCCTGCTTGGTGTCGGTATGCAGCAGGAAGGAACTGTAAAGTAGCCTTGCTCAGGGACACCCAGGTGTGCTGGCTGGTTCTGTGTGTCAACTTGACACAGGCTGGAGTCATCACAGAGAAAGGAGCTTCAGTTGGGGGAAGTGCCTCCATGAGATCCAGTTGTGGGGCATTTTCTCAATTAGTGATCAAGCAGGGAGGGCCCATTGTGGGTGGTGCCATCTCTGGGCTGGTATTCTTGGGTTCTATAAGAAAGCAGGCTGAGCAAGCCAGGGGAATCAAACCAGTAAGGAACATCCCTCAATAGCTTCTGCATCCGCTCCTGCTTCCTGACCTGCTTGAGTTCCAGTCCTGACTTCCTTTAGTGATGAACAGCAATGTGGAAGTGTAAGCGGAATAAACCCTTTCCTCCTCCACTTGCTTCTTGGTCATGATGTTTGTGCAGGAATAGAAACCCTGACTAAGACAGATTGGTACCAGCATAGTGGGGTATTCCTGTGACAACCTGACCATGTTTTGGGGAGGACTGTAGAAGGACTTTGGAACTTTGGGCTAGAAGATCCATTCAGTGTTAAGAGCTCTGTGGGATGTTGTGTAGGAGCTTGGAAGATAATGTTGAGAACAGTGCAGAAGATGGAGGCCTGGCTTGTGAAAATTCAGAGGGAAGATTAAAGACTCTTATCAGGGCCATGTTTTGATTCTGAAGATTCTGTGGTTTTGGTTAGCTGGGGCTGAAGAATCAGCTATGATTAACAAGATACCAGAACCACTAAAGCAAACCTTTGTGTTACTGAGACTATTGAGCTAGAGCTAAGAAATTAGCGGTGATTAAGAAGAGACCAGCATCACTGAGGTGAAATCTTCTAGGAAGTGTTTTTTGAGAGCACAGAGGCTGTGTTCCAGAGATAGCCAAGGTTGTATTTTGTGCAGTTGCTGGACTTGGTGATGTGTGTTGAAGGGATCATGAAGAGCAGCTGAGGCTCGGCACTGTGAGAGGCTGCGAAAGGCCATTGGTGAAGGTGCAACCTCAGTTGCAATTGATGGCCCAGGACTTGAAGGGGTCATGCACAGGAGTTGAGGCTTGAAACCATGAAGACAGCCTATGAGAGGCTATTGGTGAAGCCTAGTTACAGCGGAAGGCAGCAGTGTTTTGGAGATGCCAGTGCCATGCATGAGATGACCACCAAGAACAGCAGCAGCAGTGGAGTACAGGCAGCTGGAGCCTAGAAGACAAGCTGTGTGCTACAAAGAGCAGAGCTGGAGGAGTGACCCAAGGCCTTGGAGGAACCTGGAAGATTGTGAGTTGGATCCCAGACGTTGAACCATTGGAGTGTGAGTTTTGCTTTTGATTGTGACTGTATCCTGATATTTCTCTCTCTCTCTCTCTCTCTCTCTCTCTCTCTCTCTCTCTCTCTCTCTCTCTGGATTTGGTTTTTTTGAGACAGGGTTTCTCTGTATAGCCCTGGCTGTCCTGGAGCTCACTCTGTAGACCAGGCTGGCCTCAAACTCAGAAATCCACCTGCCTCTGCCTCCCAGAGTGCTGGGATTACAGGCGTGTGCCATCACCGCCCAGCAATATTTTTCTCTCTTGAAGGAAGAAAGTATTTTAGTGGACCCCACAGTTAAGAGACATTGAATTTTTTTTAAGATTTATTTATTTTTATTTATATGAGTACACTGTAGCTGTCTTCAGACACACACTAGAAGAGTGCATTGGATCCCATTATAGATGGTTGTGAGCCACCATGTGGTTGCTGGGAATTGAACTCAGAACCTCTGGAAGAGCAGTCAGTGCTCTTAACCGCTGAGCCATCTCTCCAGCCCCGAGACATTGAATTTTTAAAAGACTTTGAATTTTAAAAGATATTGGACCTTTTAAAGGGATTGAATTTTTAATATGTAAAGACTGTGGGACTTTTAACGTTATTTAGATTTTGGGGATAAATAAGAAAGTAAGGGCTGAGGCTTAATAGTGATGTGTTTGTGTGTCAGTTTGACAAGGGGCCAATTGTACTGGCTGGTTTTGTGTGTCAACTTGACACAGGCTGGAGTTATCACAGAGAAAGGAGCTTCAGTTGGGGAAGTGCCTCCATGAGATCCAACTGTGGGGCATTTTCTCAATTAGTGATCAAGGGTGGGAGGGCCTCTTGTGGATGGTGCCATTCTTGGGCTGGTATTCTTGGGTTCTATAAGAGAGCAGGCTGAGCAAGTCAGGGGAAGCAAGCCAGTAAGGAACATCCCTCCATGGCCTCTGCATCAGCTCCTGCTTCCTGACCTGCTTGAGTTCCAGTCCTGACTTCCATTGGTAATGAACAGTTGTGGGGAAGTGTAAGCAGAATAAAGCCTTTCCTCCACAACTTGATTCTTGGTCATGATGTTTGTGCAGCAACAGAAACCTGACTGAGACACCAGGGCAGTCCTAGTCCTGAACCTGTGCTTTGCCCATCTTTTCATAACTGACTCGGTCCTAGACATGGACCACCCCACCTGCTTGAGACAGTTTTTAGATAACTGAAAATCTATGGAAAAAGAAAAGCATTGAAAACTTTTTGTTGCCTTTTTAAAAAAATTTTTTTTTGAGACAGGGTTTGTCTATGGAGCCCTGGGTATCTTGGTACTTGCTTTGTAGACCAGGCTGGCCTTGAACTCATGGAGACTGGCCTGCCTCTGCCTCCTAGAGTATTGGGGTTAAAGGCACGTACCACCACATCTGGCCACATTGAAAACTCTCAATGAACTGATTTGCAGCCCGAGGATTCTCTCGGGGGGCAGGATAGCTGTTTCCTCAGAAGGCATCCTTGGTAGCAGTTGAACCTTTGGAAAATGCGTGTAACAAGAAGAAACGGAAACCTTCTAACCATCCCTTCCAGGGTTGCATCATGTCCACATATGATTTTATTTCTAAATATGTCTTTTAAAAACAGTATTTCTGTGAATTTTGACTGTGTTTCAAAATTTCTAAAGCCTACTGGGCTGGATAGTCTTGCTAAGCTGGATTGGATTGTCTCATGAACTGTTCTGGCATCCTGAGTCACTGTGACAGATGATTCAGACACGTGGCAAAACACACCAAAACTCATAACTGGATTATTTTGATAGGAACCCTGGAGCCTCGGAGTTCTGAGTCCTGACTTTAATTCTCTCCCACTGTTTAGTGTTTGTCTTAGTGGAGATGACTGTCATTATGCAGTAGCTCAGACTGACCCTGCGTATTGGAGGTGACAAAGTGGACCTTTGAAGGGATGGGTCTAACAATGCAGCTGTCCAGGTTTGCTCCTGGGAAGTATGAGCGTTTAGAGTGAGCATGGCAGTTCCCTGTATTCCAGAAGCACCCGGCTTTGGCACTGGTAAGGCCTCTCCTCAGAGTGCATCTGGGCCCCAGAGTCTACAGGGTTACGCTTTTCAGGCATAGCTCAGGCACCACTGGCATTGTGTCTTTGGACACTAATTCACTCCTCAGGGACTAGTGATATTTCTTCAGTTATATTGTTTATCCCTTAAGATCCACACTTTTCTGGAAAGGTCCTGGAATACATTATAAAGCCAATATTACAAAACCTCACAGAACTTCCTTCTTGGGCAGAGGACAAAGGTATAAACCATCAAAACACTTGAGGGGCTCAGGAAGAGAGGAGGAAGGGAAGAGAAGGGGAACAGAAGAGGAGGAAAAGAGAGGAGAGGTGGCCAGAGGGTCTTTCTACACTCTGCCCAGGCTTTCCCGAAGCGTCCCCCTGACTCTCCAGTTATTCCTGTTCCTACTTAAGGCTTCAAGGCATTCTGCTTCCCTGGCTATGCCTCTGTGTTCTCAGCAACTGACCATAGACTCTAGTGGGGCCTTAAACACATATTTGTGACTCTGATTACAAGTCACCACTAGCTCCTCAGATTCTTGGGGTCAGGCCCCCAGGAACTTGTCTGGGACAGGATAGGGTAGGACTTAACTTGAGTCATATGCTGCAGGCTTTAGTTTAAACCCGCTGCACCCCATTTATCTGCACTTTGGAGATGTATGGCATCACTCCCAGGCATATGTGGCAGTCACCTCTCCCACACATACATACACTTCAAGTTCATAGATCTGACAGACATTGCCAAGCTTTCTTTGAGGATGAGTAGGGACATGTGACCTTCTCTTCATCTTTCCCATGGCTAGAGCTGGTTGTGACCTGACATTGACCACCTCCATCAAGCTCCCAGACAGGTGACAGAGCCCCAGGATGGATATGGACCATGCCTGGTACTGTCTTAGTAACACACACTTTCACTGGGCCTGTTGATGTCAGAGCTGAGTCCCAGTAACTGAGCCAATACTCAAATTCTGGCTCCGCATCTCCAGCAGCAGGAAAAGCGAATGGCCTAACCACTGTACTTAAAGAATAAATGACAGCGCTTCCTCCACCAGTGACCCTCTTTCTACCCCACCCACTTTTGGGCACGCATGCATCTGTGTGTGATATGCATAGACATGCGAAGGCCAGAGAGCCTTGGGTGTCCTGCACTATCACCCTCTGCCGTTTAGACAGTCTTTGTGGGACCAGCAAGTCCTAGAGATCTTGTTGTCTCTGCTTCACACAACTCTAGGGTTGCAGGTGCCCTTAGGACTCTGCTCAGCCTTTCTTTTCTGTAGGTGTTGGGGATCAGAAAGCAGGTTCTTATATTTATGCAGCAAATGTGTTCACACTGACTTGTCCTCTCAGCCCAGGCGCCTCTCACTTGCTAAACAAGGAACAGTTCAGGCTTTCTCAGGTTTGCTATTTCTTGATCATCAGACTCTCACTCATCTCTGGTAGCCAGGTGTTGAATGTTCTGGACCTGGAGCCAGATGGCTTGGAGATAGATTCTACCTTTTCACTTACTGTCTCTGTCTTACTTTTCTATTGCTGTGACAAAATACCATAACCAAGACAACTTATAGAAGACAGCATTTAATAAAAGGTTACAGTTTCACTGGGTGTGTCTGTGACCATCATGGTAGGCAGCCACCACAGTGGAAGCAGCAGCTGAGAGTTCACATATGATCCATGGAGGGAGTCAGAGAGACAAACTGCGCATGGCATGGGCTTTTGAAACCTCAAAGCCATCCTCAGAGAGACACCTCTTCCAATAAGGTCACACCTCCTAATCCTTCCCGAACAGTTCTATCAACAGTGGACCAAGCATTCAAATATATGAGCCTATGGTTTATTTTGCTATTTTTTTAAAGATTTATTTTTACGTGTATGGTTATTTTACTTGTGTCTATGTGCCCACAATGTCCAGAAGAGGGCATTGAACCTGGGTCCTCTGGAAAAACAGTCAATGCTCTTAACCCCTGAACCACTGCTCCGGCCAAGGCCTCTTATTCAAACCATCACATTGTCTAACTGTTGTTTTCCTCTCTGTGTCACAGTTAGTGAGGGATATAGTGAGTGGATGTGTGGGAAGCAAGCTCTGAGGCAGGTCCCTGTCCTGTGTGTGTGTGTGTGTGTGTGTGTGTGTGTGTGTGAGGCCCGCTCCATGCATAGCATTAACCATATTCATGCTACTGATATGAAGTGACCTCATTTATATTGTGCTGGAACTGTTTTCTTGAAGGTTTTGTCTACACAGTAAATAAGGCGCCTATCTTTAGACCTTAGACCTTATGTTTTCAGCAACTTCATTAGGATGTCTCTTTCCAAATGATTGTGGAAGGGTATTTCATGGTTCTGACTCCCTCCTCCAGAACGTGCCCCTTGTCATGGCAATGCTGAGTTCTCGTTGTTCAGGTGTGGGTCACATATACGCTGCCAGAAGAGTCTATTCCTCTTAAACTATTTAGATTGGGGGTGTGAAAGATGACTGAAAAAATGGAGCTCTTCTTAGAAATAACACATTCTGAGTCTTTTCTAGTACGTGGACGACTTGGCAGAGTTCCTTGGCAGCAAGGACTGGTAAGTGCATCTCCCCCTTGTCTTCTGGCTCAGTCATTCTGTACAGGGATAGAGTGGCGCCATATACAATCTTAGCTTCTAAGAGTCACTATGATAGTTCCCTCTAAAATCCATCCCTTCACCCCATGAGCTACGCCCACACAAAGGCCCACATTTCCGCCACAGTTTCCTGTACACTTGCCTCCCAGGTGGTTAAAGCTTGTCTCCTCCTTTCTTCCCGCTTTCTCCTTGGCCCTCTATCAGGAAACACCAGTAATGAGAACTTTAATATCTAGCAAGTAGTTTGCTGCAGGCATAGCCTATTAACCAGAAGGCTCTATTTAGTGTGATCTGGCTTTGAAAACACTCCAATTAGTCCTCTGGAACATTTTCATATACTAACAGTTCAGCCCACACTGAATTGTCAGTGTCTGGGAGGGGTGGCCAGACATCTTGCAGGGAACTGGTAATAAAGAGGGAAACTGCTTCAGCAGCAAATGATGGTTCTGATAAGTAAAGCCAGTGCTATAGCAAGCTAATTCTCAGGCCTGGGGAGGAGAGGGCCCAGACAAGGGGGCCATTCCAGCTGAGTCTGGCACTGCAGGCCCCACCCAAGGCCTGTGAGGACTGAAGCTGGAACCTGAGGTCTGAGGCAAGCCCCTTCTTCGATGGAGGGCCTGGCTTCAGACTCTAGCTTGCTGATTTTAATGCTTCTGCAAGTCTTGTGGTCACTAAGCAACCATCTGAGCTGGTAGCATTCATTCCGGCATGCTGGTGGATCGAGCATCTTTCTCACAGAGGGCTTGATCTCTGGCAGGAAGACTTTCTGGGTGAGTTTGATGAATCTCGGCGGTATAAGCCTGATCTTGAGAGGTGGCTCTGCTTCCCTCAGCTAAAAGTCTACCTCCTCCATTATCCAGGGTAATAATGTGCCTCTTAGTAATAATGGCTTCCCTCAGTGTTTTCCCAGAGAAGCCCCCATGTCTTACTAAAGCCATCACCTTGATAATGAAGAGAACAGGCAGAGATGAACAGTCAGTGGTTTTTATTTTAGATATTACTTAGTACTTAGTAATCATAGTAACAAAGCTAAGATTTAAACATGTAACAACTAGGCTTTTCTGTTATATTTACAAAACAACTGTTTTTCCTTTCTAAGAGCAGTTGCCCAAATCCCCTGCTGTAGTCTCTGGGGTGCTTGTGGCTTCCTCAGGCTGTCAGTCCTCTGGCAGAAAAGGGATGGATGCAGCAAGTTCTGTGCCCACTTTGGTCCTTACTTGAAGCATTTCTCAATAACATGTGCAAAAGGAGGATTGTAAATAAAACCTGGGCTGCCGCCTCAGTTCTGGATTGTGCTTCATTAGAGGAAACCCACCAAGAGAGGACAAGTGTCACCCTCATCTCTAGGGTCACTGTGATGGAAGTCAAAGGTCTCTACAAATATCTTCTGGGATCTGAGTGGAGATGTGGCTAGTACAAACTTCTCTGTAATGTCTGGAGTTTGACTTTCCAGCCTGGTGAGCTGGTGTCAAAAGTCAAATCCTTGTACTCTAGGAACTCGCCCTCCAGGGTAGGGTGGATGCCAAGAGTCAGTCCATCACACCACAGTACCAACCTTTGGGTACAAAGAATAACTACAATAGGATTATAGAAGATCAGCAAAGTGTGAACTTTTTTTTCCTATTACACTTGAGATAAATTAATATTTGATATTCTGAAATTTATGTGTACTGTAAAACTATCATAAAGTATATAACAAATACATGAACCAAAAGTTTTCTCATGGGAATATACAATCTGAGAGTAAACGCAATGCATTACTTCTGACACCCAAGAGTCTATCATCTGTGTCAATGTGTCTCAGTACACATTTATTTCAGGTTATCTTACAAACAAAACAAAAACCACAAATATCAAAAGGTCATGATTCAAGGATTTCAAAGCCCAGTGTCACAGGCAAAGCCTCATTTTCACGGAAGATGAAGCACTCTGTTTTGTCCACTTCCAGGAGCTCGTTAAGAGAAGCCACGACCACGTCATGCTCCTGCAGCATTTCTGGGTAGCGCGCCACCGTCCGCTCGATCCTCGCTGAGCGCCTCACAGGAGTGATGAGCTTCATGTCCTGCACTTCTGGCATTCCACATATTCTGAAAGAGACCAAAGGATGTGTTCACAACCTTCATGGCTACAGGGACGCTCTGTTTTCCTTCCTTGTTTCTTACTCCATAGTAATGCACAGTGTGAGCCTCCGCTGGCTTTTCCCTGATGAATGAAGGGGGAAGTGGTTTTTACGTAAGTCAACTGCTTTACAGTTGCCATTTGTTTATCTTATAACCATTCACAGGCTGTGAGGAAACCGGCCCACCACCAAGCTTGACTGTATTAACGACATCTAAGATTCCTTCTTCTGTTGACTGTCAATTACTTAAAACCTAGTAAGATGCCACTCCAAACCACATATTGAAACAGGAGCAACTCGGCATCTATCTTCCTTGTAAAGTTGCCAATGCAATTAGAAACCTTTTCACAACTGACCCAAAATTCACGAAACCACCAGCCGCATTAGCTTATGTGAAACTAGTAGGCAGGTCAGCTAAAAAGCTCTTATAATAGTGCATTTGGAGCCAATGGCAGTGAGATTTGGGCTGACTGATTGCTTTCATGAGCTAACAACAGAGGGGCAAATGATGTCTAAGGGTCAGGCTAGCCGTGCTTTCGGGTGGAGGAAGGACAGAGCTGCTGCCTCGGCACTCCTGGGTACAGCCCTTCCAGAAGCATGAGCAGAGGAGAGAGGAAACTTTTTTTTTGGAAAGAACACTGACAGACCATCTTACAGCTTTAAAACGACTGCAGTTCTGCCTTGAACATAGCCCTCTTAGAGAACAGAAGGCTCTGAGCAGTGGGCTCTGATTTTAACAGACTCAGTTGACCCCTAGATGTTTTCCCAGGGCTGGTCACCACCCCTTCTCTCCCACACTAACTTGGGAGATAGCACTAGCCAGCTCCCCTTGGTGTCAGGCTAGTAGGACAAGTAAGAGTGGAGAGGAGGTGCTGGATGCAGGAGGGGTGTGGATCCAGGCCAGTACCAGCCTGACTGCAACACCCACTTCACAGAAGTCTCAGGGTGGCAGGGAGGGATGGTATACACACAGAAAAGAAATGACCCTGCTTGGCTGTCCAGTTCTAACCTCTACTTACCCTCAGCCCCTTCCTGAGTGCCAGAGACTGGGATTTGGGCATCTCTGCCAATGGAGGCTGGATCCTAGATCTCCTTTCAGCACTGACCGTTTGCAGTCCCAAGATCGTTCTGACACTATCTGACACTAATCACTAACCTACCCTTTCACCACACCTGAAGCAGAGGTCTCTGAGCTGCTTCTCTGGATATGTAGAAGAAACAGAACTCAACCAGAATCAGGTCTGTAGTCAGAAGTCTGCTGGAGTCTGCTTACCTGGGGATGGGGGCAACCTGTAATTTGATACCAGGGTTGTCCCACTCTGCCTTGGGAATCCTTGCTGTTGCTGCCACCTGCTCCGTTTCTGTTAGAGGTGGGCAAGGCTGCTCAGATTCCTCCTCCTTGGCCAGCTCTTCTGCCGATGTGGTATTAGTTCCAGCAGCTGAGGTGTCAGAGGTGACTGCTGTGCACACAAGGCCAGGAAGGGAAGCAAGGTAAGCAATTTAACAGTTAAACTAGAAATCAATAAAGCAAGGCAGTGTGAGCAGCGACTTGCCAGAAACCCTCATGGACTCTGCAGAGCAGATAAAGAGGTGTGATCCCAGCTGTCATTTATATGGTTTTCTTCCATGCTATATTTTACAAAATAGTATTTTTATTTTTTGAAACTTTCAAACATTTATAAAACATATATGATCATATCCATGCCCGATACTCCCCCCCCCCCCCCCCCTTTCTTACCAAGCCCTACTGCAATGCCCTGTGACACCCTTTTGGGCATATTTGCTGAATGAAGATGTATCCTCAATCCTGTCACAGCACTGACCACATTCTCTTCTACTCTCATGAGCGCTCTGAGAGACCAATCACTCTCCTTCACCATACCCTGGATCATTTTCTTGTCATTATTAGAATTAGTGTATTCAATCTCTCTCTCTCTTTTTTTTTTTTTTTGGTTTTTTCGAGACAGGGTTTCTCTGTGTAGCCCTGGAACTCACTCTGTAGACCAGGCTGGCCTTGAATTCAGAAATCTGCCTGCCTCTGCCTCCCAGAGTGCTGGGATTATAGGTGTGCGCCACCACCGCCCGGCTGCTGTATTCAATCTCTTTTTTTTTTTTTTAAGATTTATTTATTTATTATATGTAAGTACACTGTAGCTGTTTTCAGACACACCAGAAGAGGGCATCAGATCTCATTACAGATGGTTGTGAGCCACCATGTGGTTGCTGAGATTTGAACTCAGGACCTTTGGAAGAGCAGTCAGTGCTCTTAACCACTGAGCCATCTCTCCAGCCCGTGTATTCAATCTCTTAATCCCTCCACAATATTAGGTTGTGAATAAAAAAATGTCATAGTAACATTTTTATGAGAGCTCAACAACACATTAAAGGAAGTGAATCAAGCTAGGACGGCAGACACTGAATCTAAAGGCCGAGGTCCTAAGGAAGGTCAGAAGGGTCAGCACGTGCAAAGGCGGGTTCCCAGTCCCCTTACACTATCTGAGCTCTAGTCTCGCCTGAGTCCACATCAAATATTCCACTCTGCTCCTCAAAGTACTAGCTATCTGTGTTTCTATGACTTCATGGTTCCTAGTTAAATCTATTCTCCTTCTCCCCTCCCCCCCCCCCAAAAAAAAAACCCCAAACGAAAAGGTCTTACTTTGTAGTCCAGGCTAGCCTTGGATTTAAGACAATTCTCAGCTAGGATTATAGGCATGAGCCAACTTGGCCATCTTAAATCTATTCTTATGTGACATCTTGGGTAAGAACCTATTTTATCTTCTAAAGACACAGCATATTTTACCTTTCCACTCATATAAAAGGTTATCTTGAACATTTATTATCTGTCACTAAGTTTGACCCAATTAATCTATAGACAGATTTTTAAAAAATTTTTTTAAAGATTTATTATTATATGTAAATACACTGTAGCTGTCTTCAGACACTCCAGAAAAGGTAATCAGATCTTGTTATGGATGGTTGTGAGTCACCATGTGGTTGCTGGGATTTGAACTCAGGACCTTTGGAAGAGCAGTCAGTGCTCTTAATTGCTAAGTCATCTCTCTAGCCCCCATAGACACATTCTTTAAAGGTTCTAAATAGTGACAGTGACGTCTAAGTAAGGAGAGAGACTCTTGAGAGAACATGAACCTAGATGAGTGACAGTAACTCACTGTGGTGGTTTGAATAGCTGTGGACCCCATAATTTCATGTGCTTGAGTGTCACAGTGAGTGGCAAATTAGGAGGTGTGGCCTTGTTGGAGGAAGTGCATCACTGTGGAGGTGGGCTTTGAGGTCATATACGCTCAACTCACGCCCAGTGAGACAGTCTCCTGCTGCCTGTGGATTAAGATGTAGAACTCTCAGCTCCCTCTCTAGCACTACTCCTGCCAGCACACTGCCATGCTTCCTGCCATGTCGATAATGGACCAGACCTCTGAAACTAAGCCAGCTCCAGTAAAGTGTTTTCCTTCCTTTTTAAGAGCTGTGGTGGTCATGGTGTCTCTTCACAGCAATACAACCCTAACTAACACACTTATGATGATTAAACATATAACAAGTCACAACATCTCTTCCTTTTGTCTCTTTTAATAAACTGTTATTTTGTTTTCCTGGAGGGTTCCAGGAAAGCAGGACACACTAGTCTAGGCTGCTGTGGTGAATATAACCTTTGCTCAGAATTGAGCACATATTTAAGTAGTAATTATAGAAGTGAATCAGTGGATGATTACAGCTCTAAAGGCCAGGCCATGGAAATCAAGAGTGGGGGTGTTTCATTCTTCTGATCTACATGTTCCACAATGATTTTTACTTGTGTTATCTCAAGGTGGTGAATTGAAATTAAGAAGTAACCATACCTTCTGTGCTTCTGCTTGTATCTTGCATAATGTTCAGAACTTCCTGCAGCTCCTGTATTGGCTGGAGGCAACAAAACAAACAAATGGTATTAAAAGCATTCATGCAAAAACTGAGCTTAGCTTTGCTTAGCATCAAATAAACTTTCTGCAATAAAAATGTTTTCTCTTGGGGCTGGAGAGATGGCTCAGCGGTTAAGAGCACTGATTGCTCTTCCAGAGGTTCTGAGTTCAATTCTCAGCAACCACATGGTGGTTCACAACCATCTGTAATGGGATCTGTATCTGGGCTCTCTTCTAGTGTGTATCTGAAGATAGCTGCAGTGTACTCATATAAATAAAAAAAAAAGTAAATAAATTTTTAAAAAAATGTTTTCCTTTTCAATCCCATATTCAGTGATAAACACTTAAAATGATTCAATTTTAAAGATTTGTAAGGGAAAATGAAGAAACTGAACATGTCGATTTAGTACTGGCAAATCCAGTTTCAGTGAAAAGATGTGTTCAAAGTTTCTTTAAACCAAATTCTTTTTTTCTAATAATTTATATCATATCATTAAAAATGTGTTCCTACATAAAGATTTTGCCTCTAAGATATAAAGCTAGACAGACAGAAAATCTGGACAGACAGTGCACCATGTGCCTCTGTTGTCTGTTTAGTTCTTGTTTTCATGATAACATTTGGGCATTGTATTTCAGAAAGACTGAACCACAGGTTCAACTCTAGGAAGAATTTCCCCCCAGTCCCATCATGCTGGCTTTTTAAAAGTTTTTTTCTGTATCTTCCCTGGCCTCCCTCTTCTTTCTCACCTTTATTTAGTTACTGTATGTAAAGACAGGAAAAGAGAGGAAAACAAAAGCTCCACTGCAAGAACATGTAAACCATACAGAGCACACAGAGGGAGGGCAGCTGCTGTTTCACTGTGGGGATGCTATAGTTAGAATCTCTTTCCTGACTTGGAACTCTGTATCAAATTAATAAAGCACACACGTACACTTGTACACACACACACACACACACACACACACACACACACACACACACGGCCAAGCATGGTGGCACACACCTTTAATCCAAGCATTTGGAGGTAAAGTCAGGCAGATCTAGGAATTCCAGGCTAGCTTGGTCTACATAATGACACCATACATTTGTCTCAATAAAACAAAAAAACCCTACTCCAACCTAAACAACAAACAAAAAACAAACAAAAGAACCAAGCCAACCAAACAACCAATTAAGGTGTGTCTGAAGTTAGAAATATACACACATACTGTAATGAATGTGTATAAAATACTTGCATCAAGCATATTTTATCATTAATTTTTTAAAGACACGGTATTACTATGTACTCTAGGCTAAGCTAAGTAAGTCAGGCTATGTAGACAAAGCTAGTCTCAAACTCATGGCAACTCTCCTGCCTCAGCCTCCCAAGTGTTGGGATTGCTGGAGTAATCCCAGCTTCATGAAGCAGGTTTTGCATTTGTATAGGTTTCTGTTAAAAAATGACAGACTGAATCTCACTTACTTCTAATCTCTACTGAGATTCTACTGAGACAAGAGTCAAGGATTAAGGAGCCCAGGAGAGACTTTGGGAGTGGAATGCTGGAGAGGCCTGCCAACGGCCCCAGAGAGCCCGATCTTGGGTGGGAGTGAGGAAACTCCTGACATGTGGACCATAGAGAGCTGTTGAACTCAACAACAGGAGAGGAGGCTCCTGGAGCATCTACTGAGGAGTCAGATCTGCAGCCAGACCCTCTACCTCTGACCCTATGCAGCCTGGTGACTGTGCCCTGCCCTTCTCCATGCTAACAGAAAACTGGACACATTCTCCACATTTCTGAGGGAAGACTAGGGTGGGTGCCTCCTTGAAAACAGGATAAATCAGCATCTCCAGGCTAAGGAGATTCCCAGGTCTCTTCTCCCCAATGTCTATCCTCTTCAGCACAGATCCTAGCTCACAGGAGGGAGTCTGGCATATCTCCCAAATACTCTGACCAGCTAAAGAGGAGAGACCTGAAGATACTGGTTCTGGTAGAGGGCTCTCTATCAACCACTGTAGCTAGATCACCCTACTGGGTAGCCCACAGCATGTGGCCAGAGCCTTTGCTTGTTTTGTATGTACAAACATTTTAAGTGTGTATGTATCTTTGTGTGCGTGTGTATGTATATGTGTGTGTGTGTATGTATGTATATATGTATGTATGTATGCCAGGGGTCAACCTTTGCCATCTCTCAAGAGTCCACCCATCTTGTTTTCTGAGATAGCATCATCCATCAGGCCAGGCTGGCTGGCCAGAATATGCCAGGGACCCACCCATCTGCCTAACCAGGGCTGGGGTCTAAGTGTGTTTCACCACTACCAGCTACTTTATATGGGTGCCAGAGGTCAAAGTCAGCTCTTTTTGCCTGTTGAGCAAGCACTTTACTGGCTGAGCATCTCCCCGGCCCCTGGTGCTTTTGGTACTCCTCTCAAGTCTACCTGTGTGGGTGTGTGTATATCCCAACTTCACCAGCATCTGAGTAAATCCTTCAGTGAATAATGGAGACTGAAACAACAATACAAGTGGAGGAAGAGTCCTGGAGAAGAGACAGGTAATTCAGGAAACAAGACACAGACCTTCCTCAAGAACTGTGGAAACAGTGTCTGCGGTGCTGGGGGCCAGAGCCAGAGGACATCTGGTAAAGACAGAGCAAATCTTTGTCCAACCTGGAATACACTAGAGGGGTCTCTAAGAAAAATAAACCAACAGACTATCTGAAATCTTGACATGATTTAGAAAATTAAAGACTATGAAAAGTAGTTATATAAAAAATACCCAGAAAATGAAACATAGGCAAAGTAAACAACTAATTAATTCTAGGAAAAGTAGATGTGTTTGAAAGGCAAAGCAACCATAGTACATGCTCCACTGCTCAGTACAACCATGTGTTTCTTACACATGAATAACAGTAAAGATGCTGAAGTGATCAGGGTTTTCACATGGTGCTAACATGGAAGACGGCAAAAGAATAGGCGGGGCTGCCGGCATGTGTGTGAGATCTGGGGATGGGTAGATCTGTGGACGAGAGGGTTAAGGCCATGTCCTTATCTGCAAGTTCACAAATTATGTCTGAAAGAGCAAAATCAAGAAAGAGCAAAGTAAAAATGTCTTTTGAAACTACAGAGATAAAACCGGAATCAGTTTGCTCTGGGAAGTAGGAATGTGAGGGGTGGATGAGGAAAAGTTGTTACTGAGGGAAACTGAGCAAAATGCACAGTGCAGCACCATGAGCAGTCCTGGGAGTGAGTGCCACGGGCGGGAGGGAAAAGAGGTGTGAAGTTACTTGATATTCTCTTTGTAAATAAATCTATCTGCAGAAGGTGGTTTCTCTTTGTTTTTTTTGTTTTTTTTTTTTTTTGTTTTTTTTGTTTTTCCCAAGGCAGGGTTTCTTCTGTGTAGCCCTGGCTGTTCTGAAGACCAGGCTGGCTTCAAACTCTGAAATCTGCCTGCCTCTGCCTCCCAAGTGCTGGGATTAAAGGTGTGTGTCACCACTGCCCAGCTCTCTTTGGTATTAGAATTAGAAAGGTAGGTACTTGATGTAATGACTCTGGATTAGTGATGTTCTGAATTTAATGCATTAAGTTCTTTTTAACTGTTGGATCTTGTACTATATTGTAACTTTCTACATTTATTTCCCAAACTACTTATTTCTGTAATTAGTGTTAAGTGAGATGGGTACATAACAAAAAACAAAACAAAAAAACCCAAATTCTACTGGTATAAATGTAATTTCTAAGAAGTAATTGATGCATTAATAAAGAATACATTCTACAGCTAATTGCCTTTATTCCCAGTATTTGGGATGAAAAAGTGGGCAGACCCTGTCTTGAAAAAAACAAAACAAAAAACAAGGCCAATACATTCTACCTCAGATTCTGTGAGGTGAAGTACGTTTCTGCTAGTGTGTTAATTGTACAAAGCACTGGGCTTCACTGTGCTATCACCAGGTGTGCGTCTAATGCACTTTGACTACACTTACCCTATTACCCCCTTACCCCTAGGAATGGAAGTTTAACAGTGCAGTATAGACCCATACTATTGCATGCAACAAAGAAAGCCCATGAAAGAGAATTTGACGTCAGCCATCCAAGACAGATACTCACTGCTGCCCCATTCTGAATGGCCTCTTGGTACAGTCCAATAGCATCAAAGGAGCCTTTACTTGCCAATAACTTTGCTTTGCACACCCAGAACTTGGCAAATTTTTCAGCCTCAGGAATACTGGACACTATGGCAAATATTTCATTAGGAAGTACACCCTGGAAAAAGAATTGCCAGATATAATTTTTACCACATCACTGTTAATGCTTATATCTCTGAATTATAGCCATTCATTTTTCTGAAGTTAAAATTTCAATTTTGCTGAGGTATAGTAAATATATAATAAACATATAAACACCCCCATCTTAATTGTACAGTTCAATATTTTTAACTTGAACTTTTAAATTTTAAAGAATTTTAAAGATTTATTTATCTATTTCATGTATGTGGGTACACTTTCATTGTCTTCAGACACACCAGAAAGGGGCACTGGATCCCCATTCCAGATGGTTGTGAGCCATCACGTGGTTGCCATGGTGTGAGCCACCATGTGGTTGCTGGGGATTGAACTCAGGATACCTGAAAGAACAGTCAGTGTCTTAACTGTTGAGCCATCTCTCCACCGCCCCCCTCAACCTTTAAATTTTAAGACAAAAAAAAAATGTACCATAACATAAGGTAAAGAATATGTTCTCTATCTTTATGTGATGAAAGACACAAACAGAATCAAGATCTAGTATAATAAACACTTCTTACATATTAAAAATATTCAAAGTACCAGGTATCAATAGAATTGTGAACTGTGATTTAAGGCTACTTTCCACATGATTAACCACAGCATTCATGAAGAGCCACAGAAATATGCAAAAGGGAGTGCAGTGTACTGGAGATTCAAGCAGGCAGATATAAAAGAGGGTAAATCTATGCAAAGGCACTTAGAAATGGCTTCTGGCTTAGGCCATGGCAGGGCTGTGACAAGGACGAGGAGGAAAGGTGATCCAACTAACTAGAGGTCCAGGCCCTGCTACGCTCAGAAGCTCCTCTGGTGATGAAAAGACACAACTATATACTCCCAATCAAGAATCACCAATGGCCCAGGAAAGCAACATGATATAAAAGGTACAATCAACTCAACAAAGAATGAACACAGCACAGTGAGAGGCAAAGAAGACAGTACCAGCAAAGTGGCAAACTCCCTACCATAGAGCAATCATAGGTGGTTACAAGGAATTCAACCAGAACCCAGTGAGACACAACAAAGAAACAAGCATTGCAAAGTACAAAGTCAGAGTTCCCAAAGTCACACCTACTACTCAGTAATTTTAATATCCACAGAAAAGAATTTATTGAACGTTGAGAGCAAAGTTAGACACACACTCAAATAAGCCATACAAGAATAAAGTTTATGGACTAGACAAATAAACAATTGTTTGCACTGAAGATTCTTGGAGAATTAACTAGTATATATATATCTATGTATGCATGTGTATATATATATTTAGAGTTAACTAGTATATATGCATGTATAGTTGGAGTTAACTACTATATACATAGATATGTATAAATATATGGATATTTAGAAAACCAAGATAAAAAAATATAAGTTAAGGCCAGGCAGTAGTGGTGCACACCTTTAGTCCCAGCACTCAGGAGGAATAGGTAGGTGAATTTCTGTGAGTTCAAGGTCAGCCTGCTCTACAGAGTGAGTTTCAGGACAGCTAAGGCTACACAGAAAAACCCTGATTTGAAAAACCCTAACGAACTAACTAACTAACTAACTAACTAACTAACTAACTAACTAACTGAAAAGCATCTAGAGAAGTACAGGAAATAAAGGATTACTTATAAGGAACGAGACTCAGAGAAACATGACTCAATAAGTCAAAAATTCCAGACAAAAGAAAAACAATAAAGCAGGAGCTTCCAAATTTTTAGAGACAATACCTTGTAGTTAGAAATTCCTCCCAAACTATGAATACAGCACGAGAGTGAAATCATGGTGCCTTGCCAAGCATAAGCACTCAGTTTGCACATGTCATTAGTAAACACATTTGAATTTACATCTACCGTGTTATTTTGTTTCATCAATTTATAATTTTCTTTATGAAACATGAAAACAATAGTAAATACAGAAATAAAAGAATGTGAACACAGGAGAATCCTGTAAGTGGCATTACAAAGTCAAGTGTCAGGAATAAGTTTAGATATAGGAGCAATTGCTAACTACGGAGGGCAAGACCTGCTGTTTAAAGCAGAGTGTTTCAGTCTGTATACACCTGTGTTACATCCCTAATATAAACCAACCCAGGGATTTAAAACTAAAGAGATGGAAAAACTCACAAATGAACAAACAAACAAAAAGAGAAAGAAAGAAAGAAAGAAAGAAAGAAAGAAAGAAAAGAAAAGAAAAGAAAAGAAAGAAAGAAACAAAGGAAAGAAAGAAAGAAACAAAGGAAAGAAAGAAAGAAAGAAAGAAAGAAAGTTTGGCAGTATTAATATCAGAGAAATCAAATCAAGTCATGAATCTGTAATCTGTGTAACACTTAGAAAAGTAGAGAGCAAACACTGACAAACATAAGGAGAGACTATCATTAATTCATTCTTCTGGGTAATTCCATCAGAAAGGAAGACATTGGGTAACAAACAGAAAACACTGTTTTAAACACTTTTCAATGGTTACTAAAAATGATCAGTCATTAAGACAACAAGAAAAGCTCAACCAACAAATTCTACTAAGCAGAATCCAGAGATACCAACCACAATACAATTAAAAACTAATAACAGCAAGAAAAAGGTCACTGGGGCTGGAGAGATGGCTCAGCAGTTAAGAGCACTGACTGCTCTTCCAGAGTTCAATTCCCAGGAACCACATGGTGACTCACAACTATCTGTAATGGGGATCTGATGCCCTCTTCTGGTGTGTCTGAAGACAATGACAGTGTATTCATATACATAAAATAAATAAATAAATCTTTAAAAAAGAAAAGAAAAGAAAAGAAAAAGATCATTGTAAGTATGGAATAGAAAGACACACTTCTAAGATAACATTTGAGTTAAAAGAGTATAAATAGAAATGCTAGGGCTGGAGAGATGGCTCAGCGGGTAAGAGCACCGACTGATCTTCCAAAGGTCATGAGTTCAAATCCCAGCATCCACATGGTGGCTCACAACCATCCGTAAAGAGATCTGACACCCTATTCTGGTGTCTGAAGACAGCTACAGTGTACTTACATATAATAAATAAATAAATATTAAAAAAAAAAAAGAAATGCTAGGCATTTAGAAACGAATGTAAAGTAATGAGAACATGTCGGGCATTAGCCAGGCACTCAGCCAACGACTTCAACTTAGCTCAAATGCACCTTGGACCTGCACTGTGATGCTGGGGCTGGAACTCTGGAAAGCCAAAGCAATTAGACAACAAAAGGACGTCAAAGGGATTCAAATTGGAAAGGAAGAAGTCAAAGTATCACAGATGATATAATAGTATACTTAAGTGACCCCAAAATTTCCACCAGAGAACTCCTAAACCTGATAAACAACTTCAGCAAAGTGGCTACATATAAAATTAACTCAAACAAATCAGTAGCCTTCCTATACTCAAAGGATAAAGAGGCTGAGAAAGAAATTAGGGATGACACTCTTCACAATAGCCACAAATAATATAAAATATCTTGATGTGACTCTAACCAAGCAAGTGAAAGATATGTATGGCAAGAACTTCAAGTCTCTGAAGAAATAAATTGAAGAAGATCTCAGAAGATGGAAATATCTCCCATGCTCATGGATTGGCAGGACTAATATAGTAAAAATGGCCTTCTTGCTTAAAACAATCTACAGATTCAATGCAATCTCCATCAAAATTCCAACTCAATTCTTCATTGAGTTAGAAAGAGCAATTTCCAAATTTATCTGGAATAACAAAAAACCAAGATAGTGAAAACTATTCTCAACAATAAAAGAACTTCTGGGGGAAATCACCATCCCTGACCTCAAGCTATACTACAGAGCAATGGTGATAAAAACTGCTTGGTACTGGTGCAGTGACAAGCAGGTAGATCAATGGAATAGAATTGAAGACCCAGAAATGAACCCTCACAACTATGGTCACTTGATCTTTGACAAAGGAGCTAAAATCATCCAGTGGAAAAAAGACAGCCTTTTCAACAAATGGTGCTGGGTCAACTGGCAGTCAACAAGTAGAAGGATTCAAATTGATCCATTCTTATCTCTCTGTAGAAAGCTCAAGTCCAAGTGGATCAAGGACCTCCACATAAAACCAGATACACTGAATCTAATAGAAGAGAAAGTGGGGAAGAACCTGGAGCACATGGGCACAGAGAAAATTTCCTGATCAGAACACCAATAGCTTATGCTCTAAGATCAACAATAGACAAATGGGACCTCAAAATTGCAAAGCTTCTGTAAGGCAAAGGACATTGTCAATAGGACAAAATGGCAACCAACAAATTGGGAAAAGATCTTTACCAATCCTACATCCAATAGAGGGCTAATACTCAATATATACAAAGAACTCAAGAAGTTAAACTCCAGAGAACTAAATAATCCTATTAAAAAAATGGGGTACAGAACTAAACAAAGAATTCTCAACTGAGGAATACCGGATGGCTGAGAAACACCTAAAGAAATGTTCAGCATCCTTAGTCATCAGGGAAATGCAAATCAAAACAACCCTGAGATTCCACCTCACACCAGTCAGAGTGGCCAAGATAAAAAACTCAGGGGACAGCAGATGCTGGAGAGGATATGGAGAAAGAACATTTCTCCATTGCTGGTGGGATTGTAAACTGGTAAAACCACTCTGGAAATCAGTTTGGCAGTTCCTCAGAAAATTGGATATAGTACTACCTGAGGACTCAGCTACACCACTCCTGGGCATATACGCACAAGATGCTCCAACATGTATAAGGACACGTGCTCCATTATGTTCATAGCAGCCTTATTTATAATAGCCAGAAACTAGAAAGAATCCAGATGTCCCTCAACAGAGGAATGGATACAGAAAATGTGGTACATTTACACAATGGAGTACTACTTAGCTATTAAAAACAATGAATTCATGAAATTCTTAGGCGAATGGATGGAGCTAGAAATATCATCCTGAGTGAGGTAATGCAATCACAAAAGAACACACATGGTATGCACTCACTGATAAGTGGATATTAGCCCAAACGCTGGGAATACCAAAGATACAATTCACAGACCAAACAAAGCTCAAGATGAAGGAAGACCAAAGTGTGGATACTTTGATCCTTATTGGAAAGTGGATCACAACATCCATGGCTCACAGCCAACCAATAGAACGAACATAGGGTCCTCAATGGAGCAGCTAGAGAAAGGAACCAAGGAACTAAAGAGGTTTGTAGCCATGCAGGAGGAACAATAATATGTACCAACCAGTATTCCCAGAGCTCCCAGGGACTAAACTACCAATCAAAGAGTACACATGGAAGGGACCCATGGCTCTGACTACATATGTCGCAGAAGATGACCATTTTAGACATCAATGAGAGGAGAGGCCATTGGTCCTGTGAAGGCTCGATTCTCCAGAATAGGGGAATGCAAGTCAGGAAATTGGTGTGGGGGTGAGCAGGGGGAGGGAGGATGGGATAGGGGGTTTTAGGAGGGATAACTCAGAAAGGGGATACAATTTGAAATGTAAATAAAGCAAATATCTAATTTAAAAAGATGAGAGACAAGCAGAATCAGAAGGTAGGGGCTTCAGTCCTACTCACAGCCTCTGGGGAGGGACTGAAGAGTCAGCTGACCACTAATGGTCTAACGTAGATCAAAGTAGTCAATTATGCCTATGTAATGAGGGCTCCATAAAATCTCAAACCAGGCAAGCTGGATAGAACACAGGAGGGTTTCTGTAGGGCCGTGCTGGACCAAGCCATTCTGTTTTTGTGACCTGACTTGGCTGATGAGTATTTGTTAAATATGGCAGATATTAGACAGCAAAACCAGGAGGCAAGTTTATAGCATGCACCATATTCATGAGAAACTAAGACTGATTAAATTGGCCAAGTTTTTAACTAAAAGCTAAGAAAGTATCAGCTGATGGAACAAGCATAGATACTGACAAATGAGAAAAAGTTACTGGAATCTAAAAGATTTTACAACCTTTAAAAAGATCTTAGAGAAATCTTTAGCAAATCTGATCCCCAACCTCGCCACCCTTTATTTTTTTGAGATAGTGCTCACATACCATACATTCGCCCAAGAAACAAAAACCAATTATTGACAACAGGAGAATGTGAAAAGATGCACAAGCTATTTTCTGAGTGTAGACAGAAGGGAAAATACCCAAGTCATTTGATCAAGACTAGGAAAACATATAAAAATGTGAAGTCCTGCAACTTGCAAAACAAACCAATCTGCCACATTGCTATCTACACTGTATACACATACATAAAGACTGGAGGGATAGCCAACAACGGGTGATCACCACCCTTCAGGCAGCAGAATGGGTTGGAGGTCTGGTCACTAATCTGTATTATTTCTTGAAATTGTTTTAATATTAAGAAAGTACTAATTGGGGGAGGGGTGTGTGCAGAAAGAGTTCAGTCAGTAAGTGCCATTCTGCAAATAAAAGGACATTGTGTAATAGCCAGAAACCTACCAACAGCTGAGACTGGTAGTGCATGCTTACAATTTCAGCCCCAGAGAGGTGAGATTCTTGGGGCTCATTAGATAGTCAGCCTCCTGCCTAACCTACTAGGGAGCTCCAGGACTGTGAGACCCTGCCTCAAAACAACAAAACCAACCATCACCATCACCACCACCACCACCACCACCACCACCACCACCACCACCACCACCACTAAAACTCAATCCAACCTATCCCCCCTCTCCCTAAGCCAACAAGGAAGCCAGTGCCCGAGGAATGGCACTTGAGGCTGTCCTCTGGCCTTCACATAAATGAGCATGTAAGTCTAAGGGTACCCACCCCTGCCCCACACGCAAAATAATGTATTCATGTATTTGTTTTTTAAATGAAAACAAAATAAAATCAAAGAAATAAACTTCTGAAGCTTAATTGCACAAAGGAGAAATATTAAAAGAATGTCCCCTGCGTCTCCCAGTCCAATATTAGCAGCTGGGCTTACTTCTACTGCAGATATGGATCTTCCTGCTAACCTGGAGGTTAAGCACATCAATTTATTACTGCACTGTTTATTAAGGCAATCACCAGCCTCATATCCTTTGTCTACTATCTACTTTATCCTACTGTAGACTCCAAGAAACAATTAGGATGCCATTTCTGGTTACCAAAATTACTCAGAGGTGCTAGAGAGGGTTCACTGATTAAAAGCACTGGGTGCTCTGCCAGAGGACCAGGGTTGCTTTCCAGCACCTACATGGTAGCTGGCAACCATTTGTAATTCCCCAGTTCTGGGGATTTAATACCTTCTGGCCTCCTTGGGCACTGCATAAACACGATGCAGATTTATCTATATCTATACACACACACACACATATATACATACATATACACACACACAGACACATACATACACATACACACACACACACACATACCCAAAGTATTCATATGCAAAAACTAAAAATAAATAAATCTTAAGGCACCCCTCAAACAAAGGTTAGAATTTAGGATATGATTCCAGTGCAAATGTCACTTTGTGGACCCTTATGGCAAAAGAAAGTTCCTGTTCTCTCTCTCTCTCTCTCTCTCTCTCTCTCTCTCTCTCTCTCTCTCTCTCTCTCAGATTTATTTTATGTATATGAGTACACTGTTGCTATCTTCAGACACACCGGAAGAGAGCATCAGATCCCATTACAGATGGTTGTGAGCCACCGTGTGGTTACTGGGATCTGAACTCAGGACCTCTGGAAGAGCAGTCAGTGCTCTTAACTGCTGAGCCATCTCTCCAGCTTCTCCTTCTGTCTCTTTATGGAGCCAAATGGTCTGGGTTAGTTTCCTAAAATCTGAGCAGCCACATAGGTGCATGTCATCATGTTGCTGCTGCTGCTGTCACTGTGCTTCTGCATTTTAGAGTGGCTGGGTTTCTGGAGAGGTGAAGGCTCCTGAGGAACCTGTCTTACGCGCCAGGACTGAGTGCAGCAGAGTTCTGCACTGTCTCCCTCTCACTCACCTCTTCAATGAGCCTCAGACACTCAGTCAGAGTGCTGTTGATTTTTTTGGACAGCTCCAGCTGAGCTTTCTTTTCTTCTTCTTCTCTTTCAATGCTCTTCCAGAAGGAAGTGTTCATTTCCTCTATGACTTTTCTTTTTGTTTTAAATTTCATGGGAGGTCGTTTGTAAGTTTTCCCTTTAGATTTCTTCCATTCTTCCAGCTGTTTCCTGTAATGTGATGGGGGAAGGGCGGGGGTTAGTTCTTTCCTTCTTAACATGTGTGCTTCTAAAACACGTGACTGGCAGTGGCTGTATAACTAAACCTTCTACTACAGACAAGGTCGGGGGACAGAGTGAAGGACGATGCAGAGAGGGGCAGTGTCCACGCTGGCTGACCGCGCATTTAGGACTGCTTCGATTACAGAGGACTGGAGCTTCAGCTTTTTTTTTTTTTTTAAGTTTTTATATTATGAATATAAAGTTCTACCTGCACTTGTATACCAGAAGAGGGCATTGGATCCCATTACAGATGGTTGTGAGCCACCATGTGGTTAGATGTCTGAAAGAACAGTCAGTGCTTTTAACCTCTGATCCATCTCTCCAGCCCAAGGGTCAAGGAATTTAAAAACTGGCAGAGGGGCTCTTCCAGACGTTTGACCTCACGGTGGCTCACAAACACCTACAGTGGGATCTGATGCCCTCTTCTGGTGTGTCTGAAGGCAGTGACAGTGTATTCACATATATAAATAAATCTTAAAAAAAAATTCCTTGACCCTTGATTTCTTTTCATTGTTTTTTTCTAAGTCTTCATTTCCTCATGTGCTGCCTTGGGTACCACCTGCCCTTAAGACACCTCAGCACTCCATTTCTGTCCCCGGAAACTTACCACTCACACCTATCAAAGGGGTTGCAACTCCCAGGTTGAGACCCACTGCTCCAGTCCTTAGCCCTCTTATCTCCTCAGTCTCCTTCGAATCATAATGAAGAAACATTTTCTTTTCTAAAATCAGTGTAGTTCTAGGACTTCAATGCTATAACTAATTTCTCTAAACTTTCCATGTATACTCTAAGACTTCCTTGCTCTCTTGAGCCTGGCATGATTGTGGATGATGAGGAACACTCATCATGAGTGACGGATCTAAGTCTTTCTACAGACTTCATTCTCTGTGCAACCACGTGGCACACACTGCCACAAGCCCATCTGTGACCCAGGCTGAGAGTTCTAGAGCAGGCACTCTCCCTTCCCCTCAGGTGTTGTGCTCCTCTTCCTCCTCAGCTGCCTGGGTCTCAACTGAGTCACTGTTAGAAGAACTTCCCCTGACCCTCCTGTTCAAGCAGCCATCCTGGCCCCATCGTCTCAGTCACACCACCAAACAGTAAGTTATTTTCTGGTAGGAAGGCAAAGAGCTCTGTTCTGAGAGCAAATGCTTCCCTTCCTCACTCCGCTGCAACTTTCAGCCACCATCTAACTTTACATTTCTTTCATTGTTGTCAGTATATTTTCTACTCCAAGCAGGTATGTATGTATGTATGTATGTATGTATGTATGTATGCATATATGTATGTATGTATATATATATATACTCTAAGGAGGCCCATTTGCATTCTGGGATTGCACAAAGAGGACAAAAATTCTTTGGCTCATCTTTTAAGTACCACATACAGCTTGAGCCCCAGCAACCCCATGTCCCGATTTCCACCATCTGCATGCCACATCTGAACCCCAGTTCAGTTTACTTTCCCCAGCCTGGCTCACTCACGCTCATAGAAGCTTCCCATTCCTTCTTCTGATGACTCTGCCACACTTCATCACTGGTTCCGTACTTTCTAGCTATGTAAACTTAGGACTCTGGCTCTCAACCTGCTCTGTTCTGCCGCTCATTAGTCTTTACAGGACACTTCTTGGTGAGGGGAAGTTTATATCAGCAACTCCTATTTCCTGCTCATCCAGTCTGCTCTACTTTCATTTTTACAAAACAATTTTATAATCTATAAAACACTTGTGAGGCCCCTAGTTTTAAGTATTAGTATTTACTATAACATCATATCTTCATTCTCTTGCTAGATACCACTGAGGAGCTATCTCTCAACCATGGATACACACATATAAAACTGTGTGTGTATGTTGGTGGTTATGGGGGTTGAATTTAGGGCCTCACACATGCTAGGTAACCGCTTTATCACTGAGCTATAGCCCCAACCCCAACCACTATCAGTAATATCTTGGAATTAAAGCACAGTACCTCCGATCCTCTGCTTCTGGTTGTTTAACACGTGGGTGAGTCTGGGTCGCACTCGGGGCTCCCTTCCTACTTGCAGCTGCTGTGCTGGCTTGAGTCCTGGGAGCAGTCTTATTCAAAAAATGGCTTTGGGGAGGAAACTTTTTGAACTTGGAGTCCAATGTCTGTGCTTTCTGTTGAAAGATGTTATTATACTTACTGTTAAGTGTTTTATTTGCTCTTATATTAGGCGTGCTTGGAATGACTGAATTTAAGTTGCTAGCTGTCAAGTTAGGCCTCTGGCTTATGGCTCTTGATTTTTGCAGACTGCATGATGTCTGGGGTCCAAGACAAGGCTGTACAGGCTTCCGATCCTGTTTCAAGTTGGGATGTCTACTGTTATATCCTCCCTGAAGCACATTAAGATGGGAACTAGGTTTAGTATGTTTTACTTTCTGTTCAATAGCAGGACATGACTGTACCTTAGTTTCATTTGGTTTTCCATATCTAACCCTGTTAACCGTTATATCCTGTGTGTTCTTGATCACTGGTTTCTTTGATGTCTGAGTCTTATTATGGACTGGAACGGAGTGAGAGGGACCTGTTTGTGGGGGTTTTTCTCTTGGTCGTGCAGAATCTGCAACTGTAGGGAGTCGCTGAGACTTTGCCGGTTGAGCTCTGATTTGTGTCTTTCTAATGAACTGTTGGTTAGCTCTGTCTTTCAGAGCAGTATGAGTAACTGAACTCTTACCCACGATCTGTTTAGGAGCCAGACTTCTCTGAGTTTGATTAGAAGAGCCAGTATTTGGCTTTCTTACAGAATGTAAGTCAGGATCTGGCTTCTCAGGTTTTGGCAAGGTTTGGGGTAAGTTTTCTTTGTTCGTTTCATCTAGAAAGCCATCCAAAGATTGCTTTTCAGCATGGGTATTAGCCACGGGATCTGTACATTTAGCATTTCCTCGATGTGCTTCCTGTTGCTTTTTGGTTTTGAATTCCTGTGTATCAGGGGCCTGCCTGGGTTTTCTTGACAGTCCTGCAGTGGATGACACCGCTTTATGTTGCTGCTGAGGCTTGCTGGACTGTTTATAGTCTGAGTTAGAAGAAAAACATCTTGACGTGAGCCCGTTGCTTGGAAGTTTTGGTGCCTTCAACTCTGGCTTCTGGGACCCTGTGATACCGGCTGGTTTAGTCTGGAATTTAATATTGATGGGTCTTGTAGTTTTGTCAGGTAAAACAACATGATTGGAAACATCTTTTTTAGGTCCAGGAGTCTGAAAACACAAAGAGAAAAAAATGTTTAAAAATTTATAATAATAGCTTATTTTTTTGTGCATGTTAATGATTCTTTTTTTTTTTGTATTTATATTTTACACTCCATAATTTATTCCCCCCACACCAGTCCACCCTCCAACTGTTCCACATCCCATACCTCCTCCCCATCTCCATGTCTCCATGTCCCCACCCCCCACCCCACCTGACCTCTAAATTCCCTGGGGCCTCCAGTCTATCGAGGGTTAAGTGCATAATCTCTGGATGAACAAAGACCTGGCAGTCCTCTGCTGTATGTCTGTTGGGGGCCTCAAATCAGCTAGTGTATGCTGCCTGTTTGGTGGTACAGTGTTTGAAAGAACTTGGGGGTCCTGATTAAATGAGACTGCTAGACCTCCTACAGGATTCTTCAGCTTCTTTCAGTCTTCTCTAATTCAACAACAAGCGTCAGCGCTTCTGTCCATTGGTTGGGTGCAAATATGTGCATCTGACTCTTTCAGCTGCTTGATAGGTCTTCCGGAGTGAGGTCATGCTAGGTCCCTTTTTGTGGGTGCTCCATAGACTCAGTTAATAGTGTCAGGCCTTGGGACTTCCCCTTGAACTGGATCCCACTTTGGGCCTTCTTTTCCTCAGGCTCCTCTTCATTTCCATCCCTGTAATTCTTTCAGATAGAGTTCCCTCTTTCTACTGTTGTGCATTTCATCTAGAGTCCCTCCCTTTGAGTCTTGGGAGTCTCTCACCTCCCTGGTCTCTGGTGCATTCTGGAGGGTCTCCCCAGCTTTCTATCTCCTGAGGTTGTCTGTTTCCATTCTTTCTGCTGGCCCTCAGGGCTTACTTTTTAAAATGATGAAAACGACTGAAGCACATGCTGGAAACCAATCTTAGAATGTCATTTAAGAAAAATAAATGTGGAACACAAAAGTTCACCTTTGTGTATAGGTGACTTTTGTAATCTGAATTTCTATTAGAAGTATGCTAGTCTTCTTAACTTATCTGTTAATTAAAAAAAATAGTTGTTTCCAAAAAGAATTTGCTTCTTTTGAATACTCCTCATGTTCTAAGGAAGAATATTTCTAATTTGCCTGGACAAACATACTACAGTATGATAACATAACTTATAGTAGGTATCTCAGCAAGTCCTCCCTTGTACTTTCAGCCACACAAAAACATTGTTTTCCTTTTAGATACTTTCCTGGGAAACTTTTTAACCATGGAAATCAGTGCTGTCTGTAATTATCAGTGGGTAAACACAGGGGGAGAGAATATTGCAACACAGGGAGTCTTCTCCAACCTTCAACAATTGCCAAAATCCAGAAAAACAAAATAAAACAAAAAAAAATCTGAGGTCACTCTTGTAAAGTCAGGATAGAATGCTTTCTTCTATCGAAAATAGATTATTTGCATATAATAAATTCTAATCACAGTTTCCTTATCCCAACTCCTCCCACATCTTTCCCACCTCTCTTCCCATCCAACTCTTTACCATTTCTCTCTTGTTAGAAATATCAATAAAAAATAAAAATGAACTAACTGGAATAGGATAAGGCAAACAGATGAAAAATAGCCAAAGAAACACTCAGGAAAAGCTCTATGTGCAGAGACACACACAAGACAGATCCTTTTTTTTTTTTTCCTTTTTTTTTATTAGATATTTTCTTTATTTACATTTCAAATGTTATCCCCCTTTCTGGTTTCTCCTCTTAAAAACCCCTAGCCCATCCCCTCTCCCCCTGCTCACCAACCCACCCACTCCCATTTCCCTGTCCTGGCCTTCGCCTATACTGGGGCATTGAGCCTTCTCAGGACCAAGGGCCTCTCCTCCCTTTGATGCCCAACAAGGTCATCCTCTGCTACATCTGCAGCTGGAGTCATGGGTCCCTCCACGTGTACTCTTTGGTTGGTGGTTTAGTCCCTGGGAGCTCTGGGGGTACTAGTTGGTTCATATTATTGTTTCTCCTATAGGTCTGCAAACCCCTTCAGCTCCTTGGGTCCTTTCTCTAGCTCTTCCATTGGGGACCCAGTGCTCAGTTCAATGATTAGCTAAGAACGTCTCCCTCTGTATTTGTCAGGCACTGGCAGAGCCTCTCAGAAGACAGCTATATCAGGCTCCTGTCAGCAAGCACTTGTTGGCATCCACAATAGTGTCTGGATTTGGTAACTGTATATGGGATAGATCCCCAGGTGCAGCAGTCTCTGGATAGTTTTTCCTTCAGTCTCTGATCCACACTTTGTCTCTGTATCTCTTCCTGTGGGTGCTTTGTTCCCTCTTCTAAGAAGGACCAGAGTATCCATACTTTGTTCTTCCTTCTTCTTGAACTTTGTTTGGTCTGTGATTGTATCTTGGATATTCGGAGCTTCTGGGTTAATATCCACTTATCAGTGAGTGTATACCATGTGTGTTCTTTTGTGATTGGGTTACCTCACTCAGGATGATATTTTCTAATTCCATCCATTTGCCTAAGAATTTTATGAATTCATTGTTTTAATAGCTGAGTAGTATTCCATTGTGTAAATATACCACATTTTCTGTATCCATTCCTCTGTTGAGGGACATCTGGGTTCTTTCCAGCTTCTGGCTATTTTAAATAAGGCTGCTATGAACATAGTGGAGCATCTGTCCTTATTACATGTTGGAACATCTTCTGGGTATATACCCAGAAGTGGTATAGAAGGGTCCTCTGGTAGTACTATGTCCAATTTTCTGAGGAACTGCCAAACTGATTTCCAAAGTGATTATACCAGCTTGCAGTCCTACCAGCAGTAGAGGAGTGTTCTTCTTTCTCCACATCCTTGCCAGTACCTGCTGTCACCTGAGTTTTTGATCTTAGCCATTCTGATTGGTATGAGGTGGAATCTCAGGGTTGTTTTGATTTGCATTTCCCTGATGACTAAGGATGTTGAACATTTCTTTAGGTGCTTCTCAGTCATTCGGTATTCCTCAGTTGAGAATTCTTTGCTTAGCTCTGTACCTTATTTTTTAATAGGGTTATTTGACTCTCTGGAGTCTACCTTCTTGAGTTCTTTGTATATCTTGGATATAAGCTCTCTGTTGGATGTAGGATTGGTAAAGATCTTTTCCCAATTTGTTGGTTGCCATTTTGTCCTATTGACAATGTCCTTTGCCTTACAGAAGCTTTGTAATTTTATGAGGTCCCATTTGTCAATTCTTGATCTTAGAGCACAAGCTATAGGTATTCTGTTCAGGAAATTTTCCCCTGTGCCCTGTGCTCGAAGCTCTTCCCCAGTTTCTTTTCTGTAGGATTGGTAAAGATCTTTTCCCAATTTGTTGGTTGCCATTTTGTCCTATTGACAGTGTCCTTTGCCTTACAGAAGCTTTGTAATTTTATGAGGTCCCATTTGTCAATTCTTGATCTTAGAGCACAAGCTATAGGTATTCTGTTCAGGAAATTTTCCCCTGTGCCCTGTGCTCGAGGCTCTTCCCCAGTTTCTTTTCTGTAAGTTTCAGTGTATCTGGTTTTATGTAGAGGTCCTTGATCCACTTGAACTTGAGCTTTGTACAAGGAGATAAGAACAGATCGATTTGCATTCCTCTGCATGCTAACTGCCTGTTGAACCAGCACCATTTGTTGAAAAGGCTATCTTTTTTCCACTGGATGGTTGTAGCTCCTTTATCAAAGATCAAGTGACCATAGGTGTGTGGGTTCGTTTCTGGGTCTTCAATTCTATTCCACAGATCTATCTGCCTGTCACTGCACCAGTACCATGCAGTTTTTATTACCATTGCTCTGTAGTACAACTTGAGGTCCAGGATGCTGATTCCCCCAGAAGTTCTTTTATTGTTTAGAATAATTTTCAATATCCTGTTTTTTTTTTTTTTGTTTTTTTTTTTTTGCAGATTAACTTGAGAATTGCTCTTTCTAACTCTATGAAGAATTGAGCTGGAATTTTGATGGGGATTGCATTGAATCTGTAGATTGCTTTTGGCAAGATACTTTTTTTTCTATATTAATCCTGCCAATCCACAAGCATGGAAGATCCTTCCATCTTCTGAGGTCTTCTTCAATTGCTTTCTTCAGAGACTTTAAGTTCTTGTCATACAGATCTTTCATTTGTTTGGTTAGAGTCACACCAAGATGCTTTATATTGTTTGTGACTATTGTAAAGGGTGTCATTTCTCTAATTTCTTGCTCAGCCTTTTTATCCTTTGAATACAGGAAAGCCATTGATTTGTTTGAGTTAATTTTCTATCCAGCCGCTTTGCTGAAGTTGTTTATCAGGTTTAGGAGTTCTCTGGTGGAATTTTCAGGGTCACTTAAGTATACTGTCATATCATCTGCAAATAGTGATATTTCGACTTCTTGCTTTCCAATATGTATCCCTTTGACCTCTTTTTGTTGTCTAATTGTTCTGGCTAGGACTCCAAGTACTATATTGAATAGGTAGGGAGAGTAGTAGGCAGTCTTGTCTAGTCCCTGATTTTAGTGGGACTGCTTCAAGCTTCTCTCGATTTAGTTTGATATTGGCTAGTGGTTTGCTATATATTGTTTTTACTATGTTTAGGTATGGGCCTTGAATTTCTGATCTTTCTAAGATTTTTATCATGAAGGGGTGTTGGATTTTATCAAATGCTTTCTCAGCATCTAATGAAATGATCATGTGTTATTTTTTTTTGAGTTTGTTATAAGACAGATTCTTAAAGTTATATATTTTTTTAAGGTTAGTAAGTACTTTAGTTAGTTTTTATTGTTAACTTGAACTTGTTAGTTTTTATTGTTAACTTGAACTTGAGAAGAGTTGAAAATTGCCCAAATCAGATTGACTGGTGGCCATGTCTGTGAGAGATTGTCTTGATTGATATGGGGTGGACCAGCCCTCTGTGGGTGGTACCATCCCTACACAGGTGGTCATTAGTGGTGTAAGAAAGCTAGCTAATAGCCAGGTGTGATGGCACATGCCTTTAATTCCAGCACTCTGGAGGTAGAGGCAGGTGATCTCTGAGTTCAAGGCTAGCCTGTTCAACAAAAGATAGAAAGAAAGAAAGAAAGAAAGAAAGAAAGAAAGAAAGAAAGAAAGAAAGAAAGAAAGAAAGAAAGAAAGAAAAAGGAAAAGGAAAGAAAAAGGTGAACTAAGCATGATCCATGGTTTCTGCCTCAGTGCCTGGCTTGAGTTCACTTACTGATGAACTATGTCCTGAAGATATAAGCCAATTCAGCCTCAAGGTGTTTTTGGGAAAAATGTTTTCATCATAGCAACAGAAAAGAACTAGAACAATAAGCAGATGTTTTAGTCAAGTGACTTAATTTTGGACAAAAAGAGAATTAGTTACAGGAAACTAAAAACTAGGGAGGGGAGAACTTCCTAGAAAATAATGGGAGGAGGGCACTGGAGTAGCCATAGTGGAAGCAATTACTCAGGAAGGAGAATTTGACAAATTAAAGAACATATATCTCCACAAGAAGATACAGAAAGGTTCAAACTACCACTCTCTTGCTCATATCATGATGAATCACTATATAAACACATAAAGGAAATCTCAAACAAGAACCACATGGCACTGGGACAAAGAGACACCAGTCAGACATGCTGTCAGTGTGCAGTGCTGCTGAGGAAGAAGGAGAGCTGGAGATGGGAGGCAGAGTGAGATGGTAGCCCATATGGCTGGATTTACATTTGGGTTACAACTTGGACCTAACATTCACTTCAGAGCTCTACATCATCCTTTACTGAGGAAGTGGGGATGCTGGTATAAAAATGTCTAAATGTATTTTTATGGCTTATGTTTCCTATATATTTAATAACTTTGAGATTTCAAAGTTATTAACATGCCATACAATTTAGTATTTTAAAGCCTCCAATTGAATGGGTTTTAGAATGTTTACAAGGTTGTACAAGCATCCCCACAGACTGCCAGGCATTTTTATCACCCCAGGAAGAGATTTGTTAGTAGTCACTATCCATTTCCCTTTCTCCACAGGTTTTAGCAACCACTGAGCTATGAGTATACATAGGTATACTCTACCTATTAACTAGGTGGATTCATTGCATGCGTGCGTGCGTGTATGTGTGTGTGTGTGTGTGTGTGTGTTGTATGGCTGTATCTGGCTTTTTTGTTTCCATCCTAGTATAACATTCTCATGACTCAATCATGTTGTACCGTGCACCAGTTTATTACTTTTGTTTTGAAAGAGTCTCATGTAGCCTAGGCTACCCCTGAATTTGATATGCAGTCAAAGATAACCTTATACTATTAATCCTTCCATTCCTTCTCCAGAGTGTTAGGATTACAGGCATGTGCTATCACATCTAGTTTATGTGATGCTGGAGTTTAACTCAGAGCTTTGCATGTGCTGAGCTGGCAATCTACCAACACCAACTGAGTTATACCTCTAGCTCAGAACTTATTTAAAAACAACAACACACACACACACATACACATACACACACACACACACACACACGTATATAGGCTTCTTTTTAGAGAAGTTTTATGCTCACAGGTTAAAAAAAATGAGCATGAAGTACAGATAGTTGCCCAAAACCTTACTTCCAAATATGTTCTCTATTGCTTGCTTAGGGTTGAATAATATTAAATTGTATGGTTATACATATTCATCCATTAGTTAATGAACATTTAGGTTGCTTCCCCATTTATGAATATTTGTACACAATTTTCATGTGTGCATATATTTTCAATTTTAGGGGTATATACCTTTCAGAATCATTTGGTAACTCTATGCTTACCTTTTAGGAAACTGTGAAAGGTTTTCTCCAAAGTAGCTGCTTCAGGTTAGGTTCTTCTCTACCATGTATGAGGTTTCGGTTTTTCCATATCCTCCTAAAACTATCATTTGTTTTGAATGTAGCTATTTTAGTAAGTATGATGTAAATTCTCAGTTTTTGTTAATCTGTTTGCTTTGCTGTTGCTTTGAGTATACGTGTGTGCGCATGTTTGTGTATGTTCATGTATAGGTATGTGTGAGAGAGAGAGAGTATGTGTATGTGCGCGTTTTACTGTGAATTAAACCTAGAGCCTGGTACATATAACATTTTTCTACTGATCTATATTCTTCAGACTTACTTTTACTTTTTATTTTGAGGTAGGGTCTTACTAGATTGCCCATCCTGGCCTTGAACCTTCAACTGACCTGCTTTTAGCAGGGATTATCAGCCTGGTCCACCAGCCCCACCTCTCACTGTTGGATTTGCATTTTCCTAATGGATAACAGCATTGACTGCTTCTTCTTGTCTTCAAATTTTTTTTGAAGAAAAAAAGAAAATCTTTTTTGGGTAATGTCTACTCAGACTCTGCCCATTTCAAAACTGAGTCATTTGTCTTTTAATTGTTTGAACTGCAAGAGTCATACATATATCCTAGGTACTAGATCCTCACAAGATATGCGACTTGTAAATGTTTCGTTGACATGTTTTATATCTTAATTTTCGATCAGCCTGACCTGACTAAAGTATTACAAGTGGTAGAACTGGTCATTCAGTTTCAAGCCTTCCAGTGGAAAGAAAAGCTATATTATACTTGAATAGGACATTAGAACTGAGGGCAGGGGTCGGGGAGGGAGGAGATTTTAGAGATAAATTCAACTCCTTCCCTAGGAGACAAAGTGAGCTATCCAAGCAAGGCAGGGAGGGAGGTAGACCTGGGTTAAGGTTAGACCTTCAGTTTCTGACTCTTAATTCTTTTTAAGTCACCTCAGAACTGTCAGATCAAGTTGAAAAGAAAATAAAGCAAGTAGGAATAATTGTTTTAAGCTAAATTTACTTTTACTTACTCTGGGCATCTGAAGGAAGAAAATTCACAAAGGGTATAAGGAGGGCTTGGCTCAAGAGAGGTTTATTTAAGGTTAACTAGAGAAGGCTCTGTGCTAGACTATAGGGGATGATTCTGAGGACTTTTAGTAGAAAAGACACAAGCAAAAGAAAATAATGATACAATGAAACAGGCTCCATCATAGGGCTGGGAAAGATATTAATGCTTATCTCATTGATGATTTAAAACTCCAGAATAATTTCTAAAAAGTCGGTATATTCTTTAAGTGGCCTATGTAATCAACATAATTTATTACTAGAATGAGAAAGGACTTGACTCTTACTGGTTGTATAATTAGGCCAAGGACTTAATCTCTTTGAATCCCACTTCCTATATATAAATGGTCACAACAGTAATAATACTAGTAATACTTATTTTTTGTAGGAGTAGTATCCCAGGCACTTGGGTTCCACCAGATAGTTTTGATTTAGGCTTCTTGTTCCAGCACTTTATTTTATTCACAAAGCATTCTGGTATGAATGTTAAATCGTACAATATAGGGCTGTTTACTTACATATTTAGACGATGGTGGTTTGGGGCAGAGATTCTTGGCTTTTAGATAAGGCCTATGAAAGATAAAAATAAAATTAATTCTTGGTACAGAAGGCTCAGGAAAGCTTGGCAAGAACAGTGGTTAAAACATTCTGATGAGGACTGCAAACCAACAAACTTTCTATACAGGTTAAAAAAAGTCAAAATTCTTACTTAATAAGAAATACTCTGTTCCTTCCTCAGCCCTGTACTCCCCTCCCCATGAGCACAGCTATTCTTCCAATTCCTTTTGTGACTTTTTTGGGGTTATCCTATAAATTAATGAAATTTACATGGCTTCTTCATAGATTCAGTCTCATTTAAGCGTCGGATCTTGAATACTGAGGGATATGAGAGAGAAGACTGCAGACTGCTTTGTTAAGAAACTTACTTCCACTGGGCGGTGGTGGCGCACGCCTGTAATCCCAGCACTCTGGGAGGCAGAGGCAGGCGGATTTCTGAGTTCGAGGCCAGCCTGGTCTACAGAGTAAGTTCCAGGACAGCCAGGACTACACAGAGAAACCCTGTCTCGAAAAAAGCAAATCCAAAAAAAAAAAAAAAAAAAAAAAGAAACTTACTTCCTTGCTATGTATATCTTCAGTGTTTTTCAAAGGTGGAGGGGGTTGTACATAATCAACTCTCTAGATCATGGGTATCACGCTTATGATTTTAACAAACATTTGATAATGAGATAGAAATAAAATATAAGTATTTAATTAATAAAATAACAACATAAATGTTAAAAAGTAAGTATAAATGAAAAATAAAACTACATTCCTACTGAACATGTAGACTTTCTTCCTTATTCTCTAAACCAAACTATTTCCATGGCATTTATATTGTACTGGGAATCCTAAGTAGTTTACAGATGATTTCAAGTCTATAAAAGGATATGCATAGGTTACATGTAAACACTATCATATTTCATGGAACATCTGCAGATTCTGGTACCTATGAGGATGTAACCTGAAGTTGAAATCTAGCAGGCGAAACAAAAGGAAAGATACAACAGAGCACAGTTTAGAAGGACTCCATCTCCATGGAACAAAACCCAAGACTAACAGAGACTTGGATGAGATAGGGCACGGGCGGGCAGGCATGTCTCTAGCTTAGTAAGCTCCGTATCTTTATGCATTAAGAGTGACTGACAGGCCTGGGGAATGTATCTCACAGTGCTTGTTGTCTAGCATGTGACAGGCCCGGAGTTCCACTCGCAGGACAGGGGAGGGGAGAAGAGAGAAAGGAAGAAGAGTGAGAAGAAAAGGAGACAGAGAGGGAGGGAAGAGAGAGACATTATAGGTACTAAATGAATTTTTGTTGAGAAAACAAATTCTGGTTCATTTAATCCAAGAAGTAGAGGTGAGGAAAACCCAAGGTAAAATTACCTGGGCTAAGAAGATCTCTAGCATCCACACAGAATTAGGCATGGTGAGTATGCCTATAACCCTCAGCACCAGGTGGTGGAGATGAGTGGATCATGGGAGAGTGCTGGCCAGCTTGCTAACCTAAGCAGTGGTCAGTGAGCAATCCAGTCTTACTGGAATACGGTGGAGAGTGTGAGAACAAGACACCCAACATCCCCCTCTGGCATCAACACACGAAACTGAGCCACCCACACGAGAGGCAAACACACCCACGCTAAGCAAGGGAGAGACATGAACAGGACAAAGCTGGTACGGTGCTGAGAAAAGCAAAGGCTGCTCTGTCCACCTCAACAATACGCCAAGAGATCTTCAAAGGATGAGTTGGGATGCTGGCGCGCCTCTGCTGTGGACTGACCATAACCTGTCTCAGTCAGCACACACCAGAGTCAGGAGTCCAGCTCCTCGAGCAAAAACTGCTCTGCTGGGAACCAACTTTTCCAGGAAAAAGAAGGACCCAGACGAGCTTCTGGAGATGTAGCTAACAGCGTAGAGCCTTTCTTCCTTTAGAGACTGTTAGGGAAAAAAAAGCTTAAATCTCTGCCAACAGGCAGCACTGCCTAGGGTTTGTTTGTTTTTTCTTTATCATGTCTGGACTGAAATGCTTCTTTTGTTATTACAGGATCACCATGCAAGTCAAACAGACTGGAAACAAAAGGGTTGGTTCGTTCACTGTTATTAGCAACCAGGGCAACAAAGCCAGCTAACTATGGCAAGGTAAACTTACTTGGTGTTGGGGTCCTTGAGCTTTCCCTTGGCTGCCAGGTACTCCTGGAGCTTCTGCCACCGTTCTTCTGTAAAACACAGACACGAACAAACACCACAAAGGTTACAGAAAACCCTTTATGTCTTTAAATATGATACTTTCCTGTAGCTATTTCAGCTTTGGTAAAGTCACCAGTCCTGTTAGGCTGGCTTTCAATACCAACGGTATCAGCTTGGTGCCAAGCTCTTTACTAAGCTGTTTACACTAATACAACAATCAATCCTATGAGGTATTTGGCTGTTTGAAACTCAGGTAAAGTGACAGGCTGAAATTTACCCACTAATGTGCAGCAAAGTCAGGATTCGAAAGCAAGATATTTTTTTTAACCCTTGAGTTAAAAATTGTGTGCCTAGGACGGAGTGCAGAACAACAGGCCCATAAGTGAGGACAGAGTGTGCAACTGGAAGGTGACACGAGGGTGGGGCATACTGCAGGTCCCTCAAGATACCAGGGTTCCCAACATCCTTAAGCCCCAGCCCACATTGTATGAGTCAATCTGCAGAGACTCGGACTGGGGCCGAACCAGATACCTGACAGCTGTCAAAGTTCTGGCCATAACTAGCAATGCAGGGGTGTCCCCATGCGGTAACGGAGCGCGCCGCTCCTCGGTGACCCGGGCCCAGCGTCCTTAATCTATCTGAGCTCGGGGGAGACTGAAGCATGCGGGGGAGGCCTGGCAGCTTCTGGAGGCTGCCGACCACACTTACCCGCGGCTGCGCTGGCAGCGGGGCCGGGCCCCACCATGACTCTACCGCGACAGTTTCTTTCTTCAAAGGGCGCGCCTAGTTCTGGTGCGAGACCCGGGCGCCCGTCTGGACGCTCCTATTGGCTTCCGCGACTTTGAAATTCGCCAATTGAGAGGCGGAGAGGGCGGGATCACAGGAAATAGACGCTTCGCGATTCTCACTGGGGCCCTCCCCTGAGGCTCTGCGATTGGAGCGTTTCTGAGAAGGCCCGCCCCTGTAGGACGGGTCACTTCCGCAGCGGTGCTCTGGGGTTGGAGCGGGTGGGTAAGGCCAGAGCTGACCGGCCAGACGGCCAAGGAGTGGATCTTATTGTTGCCAAATTTGGGCTAAGGACGGTTGTGACCCAACTGGGGAGAAACAAGTCGCAGACTAAGTCTCTGTGCTATCAGTTAGGCTGGCTTTGGCTGCAAATAATAGCATGCCAAATGAAAATGGTCCATATTAGTTATTGTTTTCATTCTTGTAGCTGAATACCTGACGGAAACAACTTTAAAAGACTTAACTCCGTGTAGTCCCCGAGCAGCTCGCGGGAGCTGTCAAAATGGCGGCATCTGTCAAAAGTGTCTCAAAGGAAGGGCATCCTAAGACACAGGAGCCCAGGAGCCACAGAGCTCTGAGGGAAGAAGGTATTCCTATGGAAGAACACCCCGAGACATCAGAGCCCAGGACCCACACAGCTTTGAGAGGAAGCCTCTTCTGCAGAGGCATTGCGGTGCCCAGGGGAGGGGATCTCCAGCTCAGCTCAGGAGCTCAGGATCCTCTGCCCGCTCTCCTTCTTCGCTTCTTCCCTTCCTCTATTAATTTTGCTTCTTGGCTTCTTCCAACGAGAGAGTCATATGAGGCAGCAAATCTCATAGAAGACATTTATTGAAGAAGGATGTTATGGTGGGAAGAGAAAAGAGAAAGGGGTTCGAAGAGTTTTAAAAGGAAGAACAAAGATTTCCAAATAACGAGAAAATAAAATAATATAAATCTAAGAATGGAAGCAAAACATGGAAACATAATAGTTTATTTAAACAGGAAAAACATCAACAAGGTAAAGTTAAAATGCTAACAAAAGCCAGCTAGAGAGAAAAAAATCATGGAGAAAAGAGAAGAAAAAGTTACCACTGGCATACCTAAACATCACGTGAATGAAGGAGAGTAAAAAAAAAAATCACAAAAGTTTTTGTTTTGTTTTTAATATGATAAAAAGGGATGAGACAGCTGGGGTTAAGAGCATGTGCTGTTTTCATAGGCCACCAGCTTTGGTTCCCAGTACCCATATTAGATAACACCACTGCCTGTAACTCCAGCTCCATAGGGTCTGACACCCTGACATCCACTTGTGTGACAAAACTTTCCCTGAGGAGATGTAGCACATGGCATTTACTCCATTCAGAGATTCCACAACAGATCAAAGTATGAGTACCAACAAAGTTCAACAAGTCTTATTGGGGTTACGTACTAGAATCTGGGTGAGGGGTTACTGCACATTTCAGCTGTTCAATTATTATTTCTGTGAATTTCCAACCCCCCCTTTCTAAAATAGAGTCCATTGCTCCTCATTCTGACTTTCCTTTTCAACAGGTCATAGGAAAGCAGCTTCTAGTCTGCTGTATTGCCTCTAAAGCTACGACGTGGTTTTGGGGGTAGATTAGATGGTCAGTTTGTATGGACATCTCCACTGGCACACACATGCATTGAATATGGATTGTGTCCTTTAACTGAGTCTGGGAATATTATAATTTTCAGTGCTAGCTATCTGTGAATACTTGCAGCTAGCAAAAAAACAAAAACAAAAACAAAAATCTATGGAACTTGTATTTTTTTTAAATTCATTTTTTTTTTGGATAACAACAACATGTAACAAAATAAAATAAGATGAAACAAAATCCCATCATATATAAGTTGGACAAACCAAACCGACAGAAAAATAAAAGAGCTTCAAGAGAAGGTGGAGGAATCAGAGACCTACTCATTTCCATTCAGGAGTCCCATGAAAGCACTAAACTGAAAGCTAGAGTATGTATGCAGAAACCTGTGTAGGCCTTGTGACTGCTTCTTCAGGCTCTGTGAACTCATATGGGCTTTGCTCAGTTGTTTTAGAAGGCCTTGTTCTCCTGGTGTGCTCCCCAGCATCCCTTCTGTCTCCCTGACTCCTGTCTCTACTTCCTCAGGGTTCCCTGACCTCTGAAGGGAGGGATTTGATGGCAACATCTCCTTTAAAGCTGTGTAGGATCCTGGTTGTATAAAGTGATGCTAGCTTTAGTGAATTATGTGAGTGCCAACCAGTTGTCCCTAACTTCTAGGCAATGAGGTATTAAAGACAACAAATAACAACAAAAACCCATTCATAGTATAAAAACAAACAGACAAACAAAAAACCACCCCCTTGCAAAAACCAAACAAAAATATGTCAGCTCAAATTGTTTTATTTAATTATGATCAATAATAATGAAGTGATTATTATTGTTGTTATGTAACACTGTGGTTTGAGAAAATATTTGGAATCCAGAGGAGACACTGATTACTTCCTAGAAAAGAAACTTCAGGTAGCAGTGATGTGGTTGTCACAGTTAAGTTCTTTCCATCTTTAGATGGTTGGCTTTAATTACAGGTCAGATTGAGCAAGATTGATGTAAGAATACCCAGACAGCTTTAAAGACAGGAGGGCACAAGACTGACCCAATCATCATTTTAAATGAGCAAAGTAAACAATACAGATCTGTGATCATGATTACAGGGACTCTCAAGTACGAAAATGTAGAGAGAGTTTCATGGCTGTGGAAAAAGTGGGCTGTTGATAGCATGGTGCTTTAGAGGAAACTACGTCTAACTGACCACTTAGAGAATCCTGCTGCCGAGGATGCCTGCCAAGCTCAGAAGATTTATGGATGTGCCATAAATAATATAATTATCATAAATATATTTATAAATACATATATAAAATAACTTAAAAATAACATTCAACAGTCTGTCTCCTTCTTGAGGTCAGGAGGATTTCATCCAAATGATCTCACTGGAATAAAACCCACTGAGGTAGGAAAGATGTAGCTACTGTCCCCTTCCTTTTGAAAATGACAGCATTAAGTTCTTATAACTTTATCCTACTCAACTGGCTTTTTAGAAGCAGAAGGTGCACAGTGAGATTGGCTTCATGGGTCTGTGAATTCCCATTCCAAATGCAATTGTGTGTACTTTTCAGTTGTCTTATCCCTTAGTTAACCCATCTGTAAAATGGGTAGAGTCTTTTTGATCCTCCTAAGATTGTCATGAAGAATAGTAATTAAAATGATTAGTACTGAGCAAACTATAGGGTACTCTTTAAATAACAAATAGTATCATATGTTGGGAGGTTCCATTAGGCTTCGCTCTTCTCTTACAAAGAGGGTAAACATTCATTTAGAATTACAGAGACTCAGCATATGCTGTGCAAGTGACTCAGGGTGAGGAACATTCCTGTACATGGTACATACAGATTGTCAACACTTCTCAAGTGAGTAGACTCCCGAAATAAGGCTGCTTTTATGATATCTGGAAGTCTGTCATGGAGGGCAGTCCCCGTGCCAGGTGCACCTGACTTTGTTCTTTGGTGGCGATTAACAGCTCTGGATAAGCAGCTGATGTGAAGTAGTTCTTAGAGTTGATACTTTTCCAGAAGAAAATGAGGTCGGTCTCACTACCTGTGATGAGCTTTGGTGGTTCTGGAAACTCCTGTGACAATCAAAACAGAATTCTTTTAGTGCACAAGAAGGCATTGGGGGAAAAAAAAACAACCTGAAGGGCAACCCTCTGGTATCTGGCCTTCATGAGAAACAGCACTCTAGAGCCTGAGTCTGTGATCTGGGTTCCTTCACTTGGTCATTCGTCAAGCGTTTACCACGTGCCTATTTGATGTGTCAAGATGATCCATAAGAGTTGATTTCCTTAGTTAATTGCAGAGAAATCTCAGTGAGTCATGAAGACTGTCAATGATACCCGAAATGACCTAAATCTAGACTAGTGGGGGCAAAACACTGTGTGTGTACATCATGTTTTTAATGCTGGTACGGCAAACTCTCATCAAGTCTGAACACCAATGATTGCAAGACTTCTAGACAGTCTGACCCCTAAATATACAAGTTAAACCTTTACAGAAACAGTGGAGCATGGGATGGTGCCTACCTTTGCATTTCAGTTGGAATCAGAAAGTTAACCACATACATTCACACAAAAGCAAATAACAGGAACTCCATGCTGCTTCCCTGATCTGAGCAGCTGACTGCTCTCGGGACAACCTTTTTAGACCGTATTCTTCCTCTGAGTATGAATACAACTTAATAATAACCTTCGTGACAAAATACATTTCAGATTTCATGTTTGTTGAGACCCTCTTTTGTATTCTTTTAAATCTAAGTAAACAACCTGATTAGCTTCCTTTGGGTTTTGAATTTCAGCAAGACCTGTAGTATCCAAACCTCTTCATCTCTTCCCTTTACCCCTTCCTTTGGTCATTCTACCTCCAAATGACTAACCAGTCCTCTTCCTATCATGGTCACTGTATACTTCTGCCTTGCTTCTTCTCTGACATCCCAGCTGGGTTCTGTTTTCTTTTGTGCTTTTGTTCTGGACTATTGTCCATTTAAGAAATATAAATGGTACTAGCACCTTGCACCCTCTGAAAGCCTTTGATGGCTTTCAATTGTATACCAAATGACTAGGACCAAAGTGCTCCACTGATACTGGTCTGTGGGCTCATGAATCTCTAGGGAACTCAGGTCTTTATATCTTCTGTTAGGATGCCCCATCCCTACCTTGTATTATCTGGTCTGTCTCTCAGAGGGCTCTGCTCTTGTCCCTCCCTTTAAATAACACACCACCATTTTTCTGTCTTAGTATCTTATGCATTTTCTTTTGTTGTTGTTGTCTATTTGACTTATTTACTGTCTGTGTACTAGAGGACTATGTTTCATAAGGTTAGGGATTTTGGCCCACCACTGTTCATAGCTTTTAATGCTGTGCTTGGAAATTTGAAGACTTTCAGTAAATAATAGTTGAAGGAATTAATGAATGAAGCTACTGCTCTACTCAGTAGATAATACTTTCATTTGATTCTGACAGAGAAATACAGATACCCACATACATTTTAGGTGGTAATGGAAGGCACTGGATTACATGTTTACTGAGCAAGAGTCACATTCTTCTCCATGGTAAAAATGTCTAATGCTAAAATGTGGATGTGTGTGTATAATTGAGAGAGATGGTCATGGAGAATACAGGCATGGGATGAGAGACAACAGTATTATCAATGGACCACTGAAGTGGGAAAGCTAAGGTTTGAGTATTGTGGCTCCTAGTTTTTGGCTTCATGTGTACCAGCAAGTGGTTAATCTTCTGTGATGTCAGAGAACTTGTTTGAGATTTTCAGAGGCTGGATCCATTGTCATAATGCTCTGTACCATGTAAATCAGATGGTGGATGTCATATTAAAGATCAACAGAACAAATAGATACTCTGGGATGGGAGGCATACAGGGTCAAGGTGGAAAGGCGAGCATGTGGCGACTGTGGCTTCAAGGAGACTGTGCCATCCTAGGAGAGACTTCTGCTTACTATGATCGTTCACAAACAGTGGGAGGTGAATGAGGGCAAGGTTGTGATGGAAGTCAACTGACCTTCAGCAACACGGCCTGGTCTTCACCCTGAGCACTCACAAACAGCTGAGAATTTGAGATCTTCAGAGTAACAGGATACCTAGAGTCATCTCCTCCCGATGAGTAGGCGTACATGTCAAATTTTACTGTCAAAGAAAGAGTCAGAAAGAAAGTAAATACAAATACACAATTATTTGTTTATATAAAAGAGGTGCTTAGATAGAGGCAGGTGTGTGTGTGTGTGTAAGATTAGGCTCCCAGCTCTGGTATATGAATACACCATATTTATTTGTGGAGTTCAGGAGTGGGGCATTATGCATTACTGCATCCTTTACCATGCCTGCTGCACTTACTAGGTGGATAAGTAAAATTTTCTATATGAGTAGAATGCTTAAGGACCAAATCTTGCTAAATTTCTTCTGGTTACAATAGTGGAATAAGACATTTGTTGGTTTATGAATTCCTAATGGCTTGAAATAGAATGATCTAAGACTCTCTCTCTCTCTCTCTCTCTCTCTCTCTCTCTCTCTCTCTCACACACACACACACACACACACACCCTGCATAGTAAAATGACTGACTGCATTGGGTACCACCAGAAATGTAATGTAAATAATAGGAATGATAGTGGGATGTGGGTAGTGACACAGCATTGCTTAGTATGTGTATGGTTGGGTTTGATATCTAGTACCAAAAAGCAAGAATGTGTGTGTGTGTGTGGAGGGGGGTTAGAAAATATGAATTCTAAAGTTAGTATGTAGAGGAAATCATGTGAGATAAGCAGGGAATAGAATACACAATAATTTGCAAAAGTCAGAGAATCTGATAACTGAAGTGTGCACAATGTCTCTATTCAGAAAGAACCCTGCCTGCCTATAAGAAGTTTCTTCTGTGGGTTTCTAAAAACAACTTTGTATATTGATAATGCATTCTTCATCTAAAACAGGTTTATTATGGAAACTGGATCTGTGTAACAGGAAGTATTGGGCACTGAACTCCATCCTTCAGATCCCATGGCGGTAGGGGCTTTTGGCTTTCCTGTTACATTATGAAGAAAGCTCTTTCTAGATGAATGCTAGCCGTAATTCTGATCACCAGTCTCTCTAACAGATAGGGACTGGCTGCTCCCTGTCCGCTTTACTAAATATCTGTGGTGCCCACATTTCTCTTCTTTAAAATTAGTATAGGGAATGTCTGCAAGCAGCAAGGAGAAGGCACACCAGGAAGCTCTGCTCCAAGTAGTGAGCTCTCTTTTGGAACTCATTCTGTCCTTTCCAAGGATTCTCTGCGGGAATAGAGTGCTTTATTCTGATCTAGAAGAACTGTGCAAAGCCAGGGGTGTAGATAACTTTGTGCTTTGAAAACAAAGTTTGAAAGAGGCAAAGAAACTCAGAGAGGGGAAGAGTGACAGACTGGCCATTACCTTCATGTTGCAGGTCAGTCAACGAAGCAGCTTTGAGATGGATCCCGTCCACATCCCGGTATATGTTTTGGTTGAGGGAATCATTCATGGCGAACCCCTGCTTGACGAGCCTCATCAGTTTGTATCTCAAATCACTCTGGAAGGTGGAGGGTGCTGATCTTGGTTGAATGGTCTCTAAAAATCATTATCACAAGTTCAGGTTATCACCTAGTTACATAGATGCCCTACACATGCCCGTACAAGCACGAGATGTGGCTCTGAGAGGGACTGTAGGGCAGCTAATGCAAGTGGAACACCAGAGATGAAGCTAGTCACCAGATGGCTTGATCCTACCTGGGGTCATACTATTGGTTTTTCTTTTGTAAATCAATTCATCAGGTAATAGTTTCATTTTACTTTTTAAAAGAAAGTTTTTGAGAAACTTCAACATTTTTTGTTAGCCATTTCCATTTCTTTTTTTTTTTTTTCTAGAGGGTCTCATTATGGAGCCCTGGAGGACTTGGAATTCACTCTAGAAACAAGAATAGACTTGAACTCACAAAGATTCACCTGCCTCTGCCTCACGCTGGGATTAAAGGTATGACCCACCATGCTTGGCCCTATTACCGGTATTTTCAATCTATATTTTCAGATGAGTATATGCTAAGATAAAAGTAAATATGCTAAAACTATATATCACAACATGTCACCATTATCTATAAATAATACATATGTCATATACACATATATGTATATATATGTATATATAGATATGACCAAAGGTACAGGTCTACCTTAGAAGTAGATATCTAAGTAGCTTCTCTAATCTCCAGGTTCTGACTAATTTTACCTCTAGCATGCTGCTCTAAAGAAGCGAATGGTGACAGAAATTGACATATTCACTGTCACTCCAATGCTGAAAAGTGTGCTCTGTAATATATCAAATGAAAAAAATGTCTGGATATGGGATTTTGTGTAGTATACTGCAACGGCACTGGACATTTTTGCTCCTGTGTGCACCTGTATGCACAAAAGACTTTAAGGAAACATTCTGTGCTGTTGGTAGGGTTAAAATCTGGGTGACAAAGTGGACATAATATTTTCTCTTACACTTTATTTTAAAATATTCTAGGCAGGGAGGTATAGTTGTCTAGGTTTAATATTAACTTGAGTACTTGGTTTGTGTTTCCTGCGGAGGAATGTCTAGCAAAGATATGAAAGAAAAATCCAGGGTTCTCATAGTCCGAGTGGACTGAATTAACTGTGAGGGCTTCCCACTAAGAGACTGAGCCACATTTCCTCATATGTAAAAGGAGAGTGGAAGGTTGTTTTGGAGCTTAGAGAGAAATTAGTAGTGCTACAGTGTTTACAAAGGCAATGGGGGTAATAACAATGGTTGACGGTTCTTGGGTAGTGACGTCACACTAGGCTTTTTTGTAGTCTAAATGTTTTGAAGTATTAGCTTATTTAATCTTTATAAGAACCCAGTGAGGGGTTGGCCAGTTGACCCAGACTTGGTCATCTCTACTCACAGTATGGGGAACTGAAGCCTAGAGAGATTAAGGAACATGACTAAAGCGGTAGCAGCTAGTAGAGGTCATGAGCCAATCAACTATGACTGCTTTCTCTCCAACAGAAGACCTTTACACGACCTTTGCAAGACAGCCAAGAAAGGAGCCCCTGAGCAAGTGTTCTAGAAGCAGGCTTCTGCTGACCTCTCCCCTATAGTCATCGAGCTAACATTTGGTTGTTATCTTGGCTCAGGCTTTATTTTCTTTCTACTCCATTCTTACCATTTACTTAAAACTGAAAAATTTGATCTCATGTTTACCTCTTACCTTCTAAATTATGGGTTATGGCCTCTAGGTCATCTTCAGCAAAGGCCTGATTGAAACTCAGCCGTCTCTTCTTCAGAATCTTCCCTTTGTTTGATGTTGCTGACACCATCACGCGGCTCTCCTTGAAGGTGAAGTTGGACATCTTTGACATTTCAGAGGTTCTCAGAGATACAAATGTATCTGTGCAAGTCTCTTGAAGTGAGCCATAGCTTGCATCATAGAAGGATTTCTGTAAGGAGGAAAAGTGGAACCTGAGAGGTTATCTATGCCCTTGGGATGAGATTCTTCAGTAGGATCTGTATCCTACATGCTCAGTGAGAGTGATCCCCATTGTGCTCCCTCCCTCTCTCCCTTCCTCCCTCCCTCCCTCCCTTTCTCATCCTCCCACTGTCCTTCTTTCCCTCCCAACGCCATTCCTTCCTTTTCCTTGCTTGGGTTTCCCTGAAACCATGTGATTTTTGGGGAGGAAGGTAATTTCATCCATCTTTGGGTTCAAAAATAAAACATTTTAACAAAATAGGTTAATATGCAATCCTGGTAAGTCAGATCCTTCCATTAAGAGGTCTGACATCTACTTGAGAGTGTTCAAAATGTTTTAGAAAATACATTTGACCCTCTGTTTTTCCTGCCCACATCCTCAAATTCAACTGACCTTAAGATTCAAAATATTTTCTAGAAAGAAATGACATCTATATTGAACACGTGCATTTTTATTTCCTAAACAATTTAACCATCACTTCATAAGCATAAGAATTATCTCCATAACATCTGTATCGTGTCAGGTATTGTTAGGCCATCTAGATATGATTTAAAGTCATTTGAGAATGCATACATGCTTTATACAAATAGAAGGTCATTTCATATATGGGACTTGAGCATTTGCAGAAGGTGGTCTATCTTGATTCTAAGCTCCTATGGATACCTTTAGTATGGCCATTCTTCTGGAAGCATCTTTTAAAGCTAGTATCACAGATGCACAAAATGATGTAACCTGGTATGTGGCTATAACATATTTACTTTCTCTTGACTATCCTCCTCTGCCTCAGCTCTGTGGGCTATCTGGTTATGTCTAGCCTCTGGTCTGTTAGGAGACAGACTGAAGCAACTGGCTAGGGAGGACAAAATTAACATTTTGAAGGAGCCTGGCCCGTTCTTAGGAGTACAGATAGTTCTCTGTTATGGAAAAGCCAATGAGCATGAAGAATTCCAGTTAACTACTAGTATGGAGAGGCAAGTGGTCTCATTTATATATATATATATATACAATAAATGTATTCCTCCTTTAGTGAGGGTGAGACACAAGTGTGTACTACTCAACTCTCACTGTGCTTTTCTGGTAGAGGAACTAGTATGAAAAAATGAAAGAAAAAGAGAATCCAGATCTATAAGAATGCTAATCATGTACTTACCTGATTCAGAGAGAGATGGTCAATGGCAGAACTGTATTCTTCATTTTCACTGTCAAAAAAAAAAAACATACAATGAGATTATTTTTGTCCACTACTTTACTGTGGTCAGTGGGTATCAGATCTTAATAGCCACATTAACTTTGGGTAACACAGACAGCATTCCTAAAAACTGATTTAGGCATAAGCATTATTGAGTTCAAATGCTTAAACACAGTAATGACTTTTAGTGGACCAATAAGAGCTAATCCATCCTTGGGAGAACTTGGTTCCTGCTAGGATGAGAATAAACTCTACAGTAACTGAGTATGTGAACACACACACACACACACACACACGATCATTACTATTTGAAAAGTTAAAGACTTCTGTACATTCATGTCTACTATACACATAGTAATTCATTTGTCACTAATTTGAAATTAGTAATTATTGAAACAGCTTTGTGCTTTTAAAAAAATCAGTCATGACTAATAAATCAGAGCCTTAACTGAACTTCAGGGAAGATTTAATTAAGCTCTTTAAAAGAAAAGAAAAGCTTTTGATGTACCACAGGTATACTTTGTCATACACTGCTTCCATGTACTCACTAAAACAGATTTAATATTTAACATTTTGTAGCCTTGTTAGCATTAACATTAATCGTAAACAACAAGAACATCATATTGGTTAAGAATGTTCTAGAATTTCAACGCTCTGTTCTTTTGTCTTTTATATCAGGGAAAGGTGACTGTGAGTGTGAATTCATATGCCTGAGAGCTGTTTTCTCCTGTTGACTGGAACAGGTTCTATTGAGAACAGATTCTCTCTCAAACAACTCATTAAAACCCACTGCTGACTCAGAACACACAAACTCTTTGGAATGCCTAAGTTGATGTTGATATAAAATTATGTAGGATTCAGTATACCCCAAAAATATCTTTCTACAATTCCCATTTTTTCCTGCCAATGAAATATTCTTTTAGCACAATGGGTGCCTGGTCTTTCTAGGTCTTCTCTGTCCTCTAGAACTTCAGGGTCAATGTATACCTCCATAGCCTCTGCCAGTCTGTCCCCTGGCCAGTCACATTAATTATTAATTGGATTCAAAGGAGACTTGAGCCCCTGTTTGAATCAAAAAAAGGAAGACTGCATTTCTTACCTATAACAGTTCTTTAGGTCTTCAAACAAGTCAGGAACTTTGGCCATCTTGATTTCTGCAAGAGAACACCAGTGGCTGTCAGCTCAGTCCACTCTAAACCCCGTGCTTGCCAGGGTAATGACCCTGCTTGCTCTTCTTGAGAAATTACAGTGAGTGACTTATCACATGCCCAGAATTTCCTCTATTCTTCTTTGTACTCCCTTATACTTTTCCTGTATGCTTCTATCTCCTCCACTAGCTTGTACTTTTCTTTTAGAATGCTTTCTCTATCCTGGTATTTGTGTCCAGTCTATTGCATCACACATAGTAGGCATTTAATAGAAGGTTAATAGAATAAGAAAAAATTAAAATAACCTTATATAGAGTCAAGGGGGACACAGACTGGGAACCTGATGGTCTCTCTCATTTTTGTCAATAGAGACGTCCAATCTCCAGAAAAAGATTCAGCTTTGCTGATAGATTCCCTCACATGGATCTTGTTCAGCTGCTCCCTAAGTTCCCTATCACTAGAACGAGAATTCTTTTCTGAAATATCTCATTCTAGCCCCTGTACTAAATCAGGAGACAGAAGAAGAAGAAGAAGAAGAAGAAGAAGAAGAAGAAGAAGAAGAAGAAGAAGAAGAAGAAGAAGAAGAAGAAGAAGAAGAAGAAGAAGAAGAAGGGGAAGGAACCATAGCTTTACACAAGGTGTCTTGAGAGAGGACAGTCAAGGGACAAACAAAAGACAATTTTCATAGCCTCAGACATGATAAGGACAATACCTTTGCCGACTCAAGCGCCAATGAGCTGACTCCCTCTCTGCCCTGGAGACTTAAGTCTGAGTCAGGCTTTACTGTCTTTTATAGTCTTCCTCAAGCAGTAGGTGTGGCCATGAATGTGTCACTGGGAATTTACAGGAAACAATTCTGCTTTGTATCTTTCTATGTTACAGTGATACTGGCTAGAAGGACAGATTATACACTTGGTAATAATGTTGCTTGCAAAGATTCCATGGGCTGTTGACTTGATCCACTCATTTCTTGCTTGCTCCATGTGATTATAGACATGTAGTCTTACAAAAAGGGAAGAGTGGCAGGAAGTTCACCAATGGAAGAGGAAGGAAGAAATCTTCAAATCAGAGCGAAAATCTAACTAGGACAGGCGTTCCATAGTTGTACTTTGTGTTTTGGTCTTATTTGTTTATTGTGCCCCAGGACTGAATATGGATTGGCAGGATAATTGTCAGCTGAGGCATGGCATTTGAGGGAAAATGAGCTTCACCACCCTTTTTGAAGGGGAAAATTTGCTTGACTAAGTGAACAGTCCGAGTATGAAACCTTACGGTTAAATGTGGAGGAGGAAAAAGTGACACTGGCCATAAAGATCTGGGGCATCTTCTTCCTTGAAAAATATAAACACACTTCCTACAGAGATGACAGCTTTAGGAGAGAGTTCTCATCCTCAGCCACGTTATGGCAAAGTAACCCTGGCCCACTACCTAAAGACAAAGTCTAGTGTCCCTCAGGATAGATCAGAGCTGAGTGAGGATAGCTGCCCACATCTGGAGGCAGGGACAAAGCTTCAGCCAGGGCAGTGTCTCAGCTCAGGAGTGGAGGCAGTGGGAGAGGAAGTTAAGGCTTCTTACCTGGAATTAACATTGCCCGGTTAGTTTTATTACAGAGAGTTTCAGTTCCCAGATGCCAGGCCAGTCTAAGTGGTAGAATATCAGACTTTCAGTAAGTCAGTGTTTCAGCTTTTCTAGTTGGCATTTAAGCCATGTAACTTTTAAAGGAAGTGGCTGGTAGACAAGGGAAGAAAAAAAAATGTCAAAGAGAGAAAAGCAAACCACTGAAACATGGGATAAAAATTAAACCAGAACAAAGCAAAGCAAACACCATGAGGCTAGTGGTAGAGCAGCTCATGTGAGTTGGGTGAACTATCCCCTCTGGCCCCTTTAAACCACAGAGTGGAGCTGTTTGGATGCTTGTTGGTTCTATTGCTTACGTAAACTCTCCAGTTCTAGTACGGCTGCCCAGCCTGTCCCTCCTCATGATGTATTTATAAACAAAACTCAAAGCTGAGTGATCCTAAGGCAGCACAAGCACAGAAGCAGACTGGAGTCAAAGCTCGGGTGGGTGTCTCTAACCAGATCTACGAGCAGTGACAGCAGCTGGCTAGCTCCACACCCCTGCTTAGTTCCCCTCTAGGCAACGCAGAAATGTTAATCTCGCCATCTTCTGCCTGTCGGACATCTTGTGAAGATAATCACTAAAACAATTGCAAGGTGTACTGTGAATGTGCGCTGCTATGGAGATGCAACTAAACACAAATAATGACACTAATGATGGCCTCAGTCACTTGAGAGTCTGTGGAGTCATCACCATGATGCCTTAGTTCACAGCAGAAAATAGAGTTCTTAGGAAAACAGGGCTTTGAAAGCTTCCTTGGGGAAGATAGTTTTGAGTGAAGGCCACTACCGAGGCACCGAAGCCGTTTGGTTTCTGAGAGCAGTTCACAGCACCTCTTTGGCAATCTGGGAAAGCCCCAGATTAGATTCGACCATTTGTAGCAACAGCCAACCCAGCTCCATCTTCATTCCTGTGTTGTAGAGAATTCCCCAAATCAGAGTTTGGTTGAGAAACAGCCAATTTGGGTCAGTGTATCTCTCAACCTACTCTTTCACATGGCCTTCTTGGAAACTGGTTTTGAGGGGAAAAGACAGTGCAGGAGGTTCAGAGAGGGAGAGCTCTGTGGTCTTAAACAACCCTTTTAGGGAAGAGAAAGAGGACAGCACTGGGCAGGGCTTTACTGGGACGGATGTGTCTGGCTCAGTGCTTCCTAAATAATCCAGAAATAAATGCTGTATATTTATTCTGTACCATAGGCTTTGCCATACATCAATATTTTCCTTTTAGGAGCCACAGAATTAAGTATGCAAGATGCAATGACATGTGTTGGTAGGTAAGTGGATTTGCTCTGTAAGCCTAGATGTTATGGCTCCAAAGGATGTCTCTGTCTGCCTCCTCCTTTTTCTCTCACTTTCCTTCATCCCTCCATCTCATCCCTCTCTTCTCCCTCTGTCTTTTGTTCTTGTAGGGTCTCACTCTGCATGTGAGTCTGCTCTCAAACTCTTGCTCCTGTTTCAGCCTCCTGGGGGCTGGGATTATAGGTCCAGCAGTGCACGGTCACACTTGTCCTAAGGGTCCTAAGAATCTCCGTGATGCTTTTCAAGTGATAATGCCTTAAGGTTAACAATATGCTCTCCCTTTAGCCTCCAGATGCACATTCTCATATGCCATTTTTGTGTCCTTATGTGTGGCTGAAGACCTTGAAAGAAAGAAATGACCAAGTGAAGGCCACAGAAACTGAGACACAGACAGATTCTGTCTGATTCATGGTCAGATCTCATTTACAGTTTGAATCCTAGAATGCTTTCTCACTGTCACTGGCAAGTCTTTGATGAAATGTGTCAACTTTGGGGTCTTTCCCCACCTGAGATACCCTGAGTGATTCTAAGATTTTATAAAAACAAAAGATGTTTAGGGGAGTTGGCTTAGAAGTTTAAGGGACTTCCAGAGGAGCAAGAGGACCAGAGTTCAGATATCTACAACCCACATAAATTCTGGGTGGCCATCGCAGCCTGCTTGTAATTTTAGTATCAGAAAATAGACCCAGGGAATCTGGAACAGCTGGGATAGCTAGACTAACTATATTTGCATGCTCTGGGTTGCATTAAGAGACCCTGCCTCAAACAATAAGATGAGTGACTGAGAAAGGTTTCTGCCATCAACCTCTGGCCTCAGTACTCACATGTATGCACATGTACTCAAACAATGCACTTATCACAACAAACAACAACCGCCCCAAAGATGATCTCTCTTCTAGCGAAATAATTTTTCTTTTCTTTTTTTATTCTGTGATACCCTGAAAATAGAAGGAAGGCTACCATTGGGCTGAGTGAAGTTTGGCAGTGGGGCTGTGGACTTTGGTATGGCTTGCCACTGTACCATGAAGGTGGGAAACATTTATAAATGTTTTCGGAATCAACCTTAAAATTAGCACATCATACCTGGATGTGAAAGGAATACTTGAATGTAGAAAGAAGCATAACTCTGGAAGAAAGTTTCTCTCTCTCTCTCTCTCTCTCTCTCTCTCTCTCTCTCTCTCTCTCTCTCTCTCACACACACACACACACACACACACACACACACACACAAAGGTTTTACAAAGAATGAAGGAAACCTAGCATGCTTCTGAAGTTCTTTCTGTCATTTACATCAAGTGAGTACAACCAGCTATGGGTGCTGCATTCCTAAACTGAATTAACTGTAGGCAGAAATACTTGGGGATTGGGGAGGAGAAATAGCCGTATTGAACTTAGGTAGACTTTCTTGTCATCACTCTGGAAAAAATACAGTATAATGGCTAGTTACAGGGCATTTACACTCTGTTAGGTGTTAGCAGAGATGTAGAAATGATTAAGGAATTCAGGGGGCTATATATTATATGAATGCAAAGCTGTTCCATCAGAAATATGAGTGTTTACAGAGTTTGGCATAGAGATGCTGAAATTAACAATTCGCTTGTCTACCTCAAGGGAGAGTGTGTTTCTCTTCAGGTGATACAGAGCCTGTTCAGAGGCACAAACATGAAGAGACAAGTGAGCCCTCAGTGTCCATTCATGCCCTACTTAGTTTGAATTCCATGACAGTTAGGCAGGAGGAAAGGATGTCCATAACACCCTACTAGCTTCCAGGTTTTACAATATGTTATCTCAACTTAATCCTCTCATCAGACCAGAGAGGTAGGTCATCCCATCACACATTACAGAAGAGGAAGCAAAGTTCTAGCAAAGTTAAGTAACCAGCCTGAGGTTGCAAGGTTAGCAGGTTACGGAAATGGGATTCAGACATCAGTCTATACTCAACCACAAAGCTGTCTCTGTGTCTTAATGTACTCTCTCTCTCTCTCTCTCTCTCTCTCTCTCTCTCTCTCTCTCTCTCTCTGTCTCTCTGTCTCTCACTCTTTGTCTCTCTCACACACATATACACACAAAAAATTTTACAAAGAATGAAGGAAACCTATCATGCATGCTTTTGAAGTTCTTTCTGTCATTTACATCAAGTGAGTACAACCAGCTATGGTCTCTGATCTCCTGAAAGCTGACAATAAAGCCAGTGCTGACCCCTGACCCCATGTAGATAATTACACTTTAAATTATCTCTGTAATAAAGGTATGAAACAGAGGCACTTGTGGGTCTTGGTCTTGGAGATGGTTATTCAGTGTAAAGAGAAAAGGAACATTCTGGACCAAGCAGATGCTATGAGGGTCAAGTAAATGAAAGCATGAAGGCTAGAACTCAGAGCCACTGGTGGAGGGAGTTGGTCTGGTAAGCTGAGAATGGAGGACTGGGGGAAAGAAGGACCCAGACCAACAGGGCCTCATGTAGCCCTTGCAAAGTCTTTTCTGGAGGGTTACTGTGAAGATATCCAAGCTCTGCTTGTTCATAACTTGATCAATTTTACACTTTTGTTTCTGTGCTGCCAGAGAGAGGACCAGGAGGTCCTAGTTTAGTACTCTACCACTGAGCTGCATCCCTAGCTATCTTTGTCCATTTAATGGTAACAGCTTTGAGTCTGAGAACTATTCTAGGTGCAAACCAGCACATAGAGAGATGACAACGTATCTCTAAGTGTATCAAAAGCAGTCTTCCTACCTGAACTCAAGTGTGTTTGACTATGATGTTCCCAGGAGCCCAGGAGCAGGGGGATAGCTGTGACTTGGAGATGACAGGAGATTCAAATGTGAACATCAGGAGGAACACACACAGATGAAGTCCAGCCATTGCATACCTGGCTACCTGGCTAGCTGTCCCCTCTTCTCCCTGCTTTAGCTCATTCTTTCGCTTACGGATGCTTTCTGTTTCTGAATTCCCTTTCTCTCACTTGAGATGCTGAGTAATGGAGGCTTTGCTTCTTCCTTGCCTTCTTTCCTGGATGCCCTTCTGAAATGAACTCAGCAGCGGGCTTCCTGTGTGGCAACCCTGGTGTCTGGGCCTGTTGCTTACTTTTCTTCTTCTGAGGTAATTGTGATTTTCTGGTCAAAAGTGCATTTCTTTCTTTCTTTTTTCTTTTCTTTTCTTTTCTTCTTCTTCTTCTTCTTTTTTTTTTTTTTTTTTGGTTTTTTGGATTTTTTTTTTTTTTTTGAGACAGGGTTTCTCTGTGTAGCCCTGACTGTCCTGGAACTCACTCTGTAGACCAGGCTGGCCTCGAACTCAGAAATCCGTCTGCCTCTGCCTCTGCCTCCCAGAGTGCTGGGATTACAGGTGTGCACTACCACCGCCCGGCTCCAAAAGTACATTTCTTAAAAGAGAATTTCTTTCCTTTTGAGTCTTCCTCTCATTGGAGTCATGGGTTAACTCTGGTTTGAATTTGTTTCTCAGTAAAAAAAAATAGTATGTTTAAAATGTTTATTATTAAATATTGCTGTATTGGAGAAATACATTAAAAAGACCAAAATAAAGCCCATGAGAAATATAATAACTAGAGCTAATTACTACTACTATTTATTTTTTGTGTAATTTCTATTAGCTGTTCTGTCTTTAAGACCTATGCAAATTCCTGTTTAGATAGTTGGAATAGTCTGAAATCTTTTGATGTATGCTTTCCTGGAATCGTGTGGTAGGTAGCTAATTGCTCACTAAATATCCATCTGCACATGTGTGGGGTTGCCTGCAGTTAAACTGGGGACACATGGCACACTCTGGCCAACAGCCTGTGAGCAGGAAGTGGATTGAGTTCTGCTGATGCAACCAGGACCAGCTAGTTCGTCATACTCAACTTCCCTTGATGCGGCAACCACAGAGGTCATGTGACCCAGATGCTGCACAGGGCTAGAGCACCTGCGTTAGCCTTGGTGGCCATGGGAAATGCATCTTAAGTTTTGGTAAATCACTGAGATTTCAGTTTGTTTCTGTGGTAAAACCAGACCTATTCTGACTAAGGCTGTGTGTGAGTCTCCTTCCCTCCTTTACCACAGACCAGGATGACATACATTCTCTCAAAATTCCTCTCTAACACAATAGATTCTGTCCGTGTCTTCATCAGCGTTCTTCTCATAATGCCCTCTGTCCTCTCGGAGAAGGATTTTCCAGTAAGACAAGACCTTAATTAGATGCTTACGGTGGGGCTGAATTTGGATTTCCAATGTAAAGATAAGCTGGCTGTGAGAGCAAAATGGATGATGATAAAGTTGGAAATGTCGTTAATATGTCAGACAGATAATAAAATAACCTAACACATATGCAGTGCTTTATAATTTTTCAAAGTATATAAATGTTTTTATGTATGTATAGTGCTTTCGTGTGTGTGTGTGTGTGTGTGTGTGTGTGGTGTGTGTCTGTGTGTGTGTGTGTGTTCATATATGCATGTACATGTGTATGCATACATGTGTGAATACTGCATGACTTTAAAAGACCAAAGGGCAACAGCAGGTGTCAGTCCTTACCTCACACCTAGTTTGAGATGGGTTTCTTTTCTTGTTTTGTTTCTGTGTTCTCCAGGCTGGCTAGCTTGTGAGCTTCCAGTGTTTCTCCCGTGTCCTCTCATCTTGTAGTCAGAGTGCTGAAATTAACTATATATGCTACCATATTCAACTTTATGTGAGTTCTGGGGCTTCAAACGTGGGCCTTTATGCTTGAGTGACAAGTACCTAACCCACTAAGCCATTTTCCCAGATATACAAGAATCTACTATGATGGGAAGCTGGATTTTAATGCATGCTAACAGTCCTATGATCAGTGTGTGCTTCTCCATCATCTTCTTCCTCTTTTTCCATCCTCCTCCAGTTTGTTCAAGACAACATCTCTATGTGTAGCTTTGCCTGTCCTGAAATTCATTTTGTAGACCAGGCTGGCCTCAAACTGAGAGATTTTCCTGCCTTTGCCTCTCTAGTACTGTGATTAAAAGGGTGTGCCATTACCGCCTGGCAAAATGTGTACCCAGGCTGGCCTCGAACTTGTGATCTTCCTGGCTCTACCTCCTAGAGCGAATCCTACCAGTGTGCACCAACACAACCAGCTCCTTTCTGATTTTTAATGTGAACTGTTGACTAAAGATGATGGGTTTCCAACTGAAGCAACTACTATGCAGGGTGGGATCAACAGGTGTGATATACAGTGTGGCCAGACAGGCAGATCTCCATCTGACTTTGATCTTGGCCACTGTCCAGTCTTAAACGATCCTTACATTTCTCAGGGCTTCCCTTATTTATGAGGTTGGAGATGGACTGGACAACTACCTGGAGTAATCTAGCTCTGGTTGTTCATCCTGGACTGCATGAGGATCCTGAACAAGGCCCTGTTCTGCTATGGCTCCCTGTGTTCCTGTTGAATGGTGTCCTTTCCAGACCCAATCCTTACCTTCTCTTGTAAATCTTTTGTTGTCTCACCTGAGTCACAGATGAGTGCCAAGTCCTCCCTTGCTTTTTTCCTTCATGATTTCGACGGCAAACTTGATATTTTGGCTCATAAACTAAACAGAGATAAATCCTTTCTTAGCATATGTCTATTTGCTGACAAGTTAGAAGGAATTGACTTTTCTACCATGACTGTGATTGATTCCTCAGTCTTGCTTTCAAGAAAGCCTGGTGTACAAGAAAGACCTTCAGGGCCCTTTATAACCTTTAAGGAAAAGAAATTTATGTTTCTGGGACTGAGAAACTGGACAAGTTTTAAAGTGTTTTGATAAGAAAACAAATATCCAAGGACAGGAGAATATTTAACTTTCTTCTTTTTGCTTTCTTTCCTAGGGCTTATGTCATCCTACACAGAGTTGCTCAAAGGGACTGTGGCTCTCTTGAAAGAGGAGCCACAGAGCTTGGACTCCGGAGTGCAGCAGTATGAGCCCAGGGCAGGTGTTTCTCAGGAGCACTGTGCAAATCTGTATGAGTCAGCTTGGTAGCTGGCTTGCTTCCTGGCTCAGAAAACAATGAAGTACTGGAGGAAAGCCATCCAGAGAGACTCAGCAAAGAGCCCCAATGTTTTTAAGTTTCTTAAGACCTAGGAACAAGGGAAGATGAGCGGATGCAAGAATAGGCAGACTGGAACAAAGACAGAAGGTGGGGATGGGAGGGTGGGGAGTGCCGGAAGTGGGTGGGAGCTCAGGGAAGCCTTCAGGGAGGCTACATTAAGTTGCCATTAGCTCGGGAACTTAGATTTGCATAGCGGAGAATGGCTATTCCAGGCTGAGGAAACAGGATGTGCAAAGGCATAATGCATGCATTTGTGTCTCCTATTGTGAGGTAATGGGTAAGCTGTTCACTCTTCAGAGCTTGGGTTGCTTCACTTGCAAACCTGCTCTAGTAATTCCTCCTGGCGTTTTTTGGAAGCATCACATTGGACTGTGTATATGAATGGTTAGTCAAGTTAGTGTTTGTCACCTTTCCTTCCATGGTAGATGCCACATTTTCCCAGCTTCACTCCTTGGTATAGTTTATTTTTTCCTTGGAATCTATTTTTCTTCTACCCCTGGAACTCAGACTTCTTTACTCATTGTCCAAGTCCCTCCCTGAAACAGGATGAAAAACATAGTGTTCTGAGAGTAAGGGCTGTCAAATATGGCTAGACAAAAACTGATCGCTATCAATCAATACCAATCAGGCTACGCTCAGTAGGATTCTACTTGTCTATAGCAGACATAACAGGCTGATGTAATTACTAAAAGTCATCTCTGTGTCTATTCACTCATGCATACACTCATGCACAGAAGATAGGGTCTTTGACTTGGGAACTTAGTGAGAGCTGAGGGCTGAGTGTAAGACAGACAAGGTTTTTAGGCTCATGAATGTCTGTCAGCAAAGAAGCCCCACCTTCTTTCCATAAATGTGGTGTTGTCCTAGTCTGTTAGCATGCTATAGCAAAACACCATGAATTTGATGGCTTATAAACTGTGGGAATTGTATTTTCCCAGAGAAAGGTCCTTCTGGCTTGTTCTGATGAGGGTCTACTTTGTGGTTCATAGATCCCACTTTTCTTAAAGCCTCATGTGATGGAAGGGGCAAAGAAACTCTCTAGGAGATTTCTTTCATAAGGTTATTAAGTAGTGCCCTCAAAAAAGAGATTATCTCTACCCAGTGCCTCATATCCCAATATCATTATGTTTGGAATTTGGATCCAACATGTGAATTTTGGGTGAGTTGGCAAAAACACTTTTTAGTCTATAGCAGGTGATCATTAAGGAAGGGAAAGTGTGGGGTGCTATGAAGATATCTGTGGGGAGACCTTGATACTCTGAACCCCTCCAAATCAGCATGATGTCTAGGTAAGGAAGGGAGAGACATAGGGAAAGTCACATCCCAGCTAACATGAACCTCATGCAGCACCCCGAAGCTGGAAGATCATGTGTCTTAGAAAAACTGATGGCAAGCCAGTGAAGAAGCACTGGGAGTAAGACGCAATGTGGATGGAGGGAAACACAGTTAGGTGTTTTCTTACAGGGGGTGGACAGCTCACCATAGGATACCAAAATCCTTGGTGGCAAGACCTTTCAACTCTGGATTCTACTTTTAGAAATTGATAGGAAAAAAAATTCATCCCCAGGATTACCTAAAAATTGGCCTTTGATAGCTCTTGGTGGTTTATAATTTAGTGTTCTATGTTTAAGTCTTCAATTTATTTGAGATTTAGGTATGACTTGAAATCCTGTAAGTTTGGCATTGAAACTTAGCCTTCTCTCTTTCAGGCAGCTTTTGAGGAAATCAGAACCAGGGAGTCAGCAGCTTCTATTTCCTCCCTTAGAGGGATGTGAATGTCACTTCCCCTCTCTATATATTGTTTCTACGAATTCTTTCTTTCCATACTGAAAGACTCACTAGTTCAGTTCTCTAAATTCCCACAGGCTGAAGGCAAAGCAGAACCAATGGTGGGGAAATCTGGGTAATGCGTCTGTATTCGCAAAGCTTACCCTACAATGACTCAAATGGTCCAGAGAGATCATCTGTTTCTTCTAGACTTCTCCATTTTTTTGGTCCAGACTCCAGTCATTGCAGCATCCCCTTCTACTCTCCTGCATACCCAGGTGACCTTGCATCAGTCCCCACTTCCTTCTTCCCATCCATTCCTTCCATCCCCCTGCCTCCACCATTAGTCTCATCACTGATTTCCTTCACCCACTCTTTCCTCACCGTGCTCCTGGAGGATGAGTCACATCTGGTGCTCATCTGTTATGCTTGTCACTCTTGGAATCTCTCATGTTACATTTATATCTTTGCTTCATTCCTAGGAATTCCTCATTGTTCATATGTCAAAGTTCAAATGCTAAAACCCTTACAGACACAGTAACCATAGAACCTCATACAGGAGTTCATCACCAAAACTAAAAGATATTGTTATTGTCCTTGGCTGGCCGACTGGCTGGCTGGTGTTTTGAGATAAGATCTTGCTACTATAATTTGCCTATACAATTTGGTACCACTCAACCTACATTAAATTTCATTAAATAAAGACTCAAGAAAACTGCTAGTATGATCTTTGGTGATTAGCGTTAGTTGTCAACCAGACACAACCTAGGATCACCTGGGAAGAGAGGTGAGGGACTGTCTCCATCAGGTTAACCTGTGGGTGACTATCTTAATTAAGTTAATTGATGTGGAAAGACCCACCCCACTGAGGGTGGCATCATTCCCTAGCCAGGGGATTCTGAATCGTTTAAGAGTGGAAAGATGGAACTGGGCACAAGCAAGCCAGTAAGTGAACACGTGTGCATTGATTTCTCTGTTCTTAACTGCCGGCAATGTGACCATCTGGCTGAAGTTCCTAACTTGACTTATTTGCAACGAGGGACTGTAAATCTGGATTTTATTAAGCCAAATAAACCCTTTCTTCTAAGGTGCCCTTTGTTGGGTTATTTTATCACAGCAACAGAAATTAAACTAGGGCAGCTCCTATTGTTGCTTCTTTTTGGAAATTTGGAGTGGTTTCTCTAATCCAACCTCCCCAGAAGAGTAAGTCATCTTTGCTCTACTCCTGTGAACATGAGGTTGCCTAAACTGCTGGGAAATACCTTATAGCCCACTGAGAAACTGTACAGTTCTGATACAAGGTGCTCTCCCTTCTGGTATAATGGGGTCCTTAACTCCCATCTATTTATATTAGGTGTTTCCTTACTGACGCACAGGTTTGGTACTTCTAGGGAGCCCCTAGAATCCTATGGTGTTTCTTTATACCTCTCAGAGTCTCTTCTAACTGGTCCTCCCAGAACTTTTCTGTTTGATCCTCATGGAGTTGATTGCTCTTCTTAGGGCAGGTTCAGTTTGCCAAGGCCCTTATGAAATGGGGTGGGGTAGTCTTCCTTCTTGTCAAGTATTGGGTTTCAGTCACACTTTCATGGAACAGAGTTGACTTTTACAAAGAGCTAAACTGTTCTTTCTTGACATTTCTTAATGAAGTTACCTCTTGAAGCAAGGCCTGGGCATGTAATTATTGTTATGCATTGGCTCAAGGATAAGTGAGATTATTGCAAAACTCTAATGCATATTGGGTATCATGGTGTGTGCCTGAAATTACAGCACCTGAAAGGCTGAGGAAGGAAAATGTCTAGCTTTGAGGCTAATCTGTGCTCTGTAGCAAGACCCTGCTCCTGTCTCAAAAAAAAAATTCAGCTATTTAACCACCCCTCCCCAAAGAAGTTTTGGCTGGGGCAGAACTCACATGTGTGACCCTAATGGAAACTAGTTGTCTCATTTCTCATTCTAGAAAGAAGACCCTTTGCAAGAGGATAGAAGAGAGTTTCTGTCATCTGGAATAGGATTAGCTTCATCTTCTTTCTAAGATAGTTGTAAACAATAAAATAAAATGTTCATTTCTTGGTGAAAATAAGAAAGATTTGATAATATTTAATTTTCTTTCTTATGTAACCTTAAAGTACTTTGAAACTTGCTGTTCTTGTAGAAATATCTCTAATCTACATACTTTTGACCAATTAACAATCCCACAGTTTTCATTATCTGGATAGGAAACCAAGCCCCTGGGAAGGTCGATGAGTTGGCCACGGACAGTTAGGTAATATTTTACAAGGTAAGAGCTAAAACTGGAGGCCCATTCTACCTGAATCAATCTTTGAACCACGCCTTGCTCTGTGTTGACTTTGCATAAGTTAGCCTGTCGGAACTGTAACAAATTCCACTTACTGGGACAGAGCCCAATCCTCTGAATATTTCCTCTAAGCTTGACAAAGTTTTGAATGCTAAAGAGAATGTAATGTAATTCAAGGCTCTAGGAATAGTCACATAGTTATCAGTGGACTCCAATTTAAAACTCCAATCTCCACTGAGAAAGACTGGAGTTTTTAGATGCTTTTGGTTGGAATGTAATGTGATACAATTATATTGGGAAACAAGTGGTAGCATTTTAAAAAGCTAAACCTGTATCTAACATGAAGTTCCTTCTCCCGTCCATCCCTAGGTCTTTAATTACTTGAGAGAAAGGGAAGTATATTTTTATGTAAACATGTTTATGGGGATGTTCATAGCAATATGCTTTGTCATTGCTAAAAATGGAAATAACACTAAGTCTTCAACAAGTGCCTGGATAAACAGCGGCTAAAGCATACAACACAGTACTACTCAGCAATAAAAAGGAATGAATTATGACACATGCCTTTAATGCCAGGACTCAGGAAGTAGAGATTGGCCAATCTCTGAGTTCAAGGCCATCTTGTCTACAAAACTATTTCTGGACAGCCAAGGCTACACAAAGAAACCCTGTCTTGAAAACCAAAATCAAAATCAAAACCAAAACCAAACCAAACCAAAACAAGGAATGAACACATGGGACAGTATGTATGTGTCTCAGATTGATGGTGTAAAATGCCAGGCAGAAAAAGAATGCATATTATATGCTCCACTTATACCAAATTCTAGAAAGTGTGAACAAGTCCATGGGGACAGCAGACACCAACACTTGGTAAAGGGAGTGAGGACAGAGCAGAGACAAGGGGTCCACCATGGAGCAGGAGGATAACAGATGTGCTCAGCATCTTGGTCCTGTCACTTGGTTTCACTGTACGAACTTCTGTCAAATTATTGAGTTGTGCATTTTAAATCTGCAGGTTTTTAATACTTGATGGTATATTTAACATTATTCTTTATATGACCAAGGACTTAAAAAAAATGGTGTGCGTGTGTGTGTGTGTGTGTGTGTGTAGCTGTGCATATGAACTCACGAATATGTGAGTTCTCGCCTTCTACCATGTGAGGCCAGGGGGTCAAACTCAAGTCTTCAGGTTTATCAACAGGTGCTTTTTACCCGATTGAGCCAATGCTCTGCTCTCTAAATTTGCATATTTTGTTTGTTATAGCACAGTAAAGCTGTTAAGAGAATATATCTGAGGATAAACAAACAAATGCTCACTCCTGGGTCTCCTATGTTTGTGGTAATCAAGGATACTTGGTAACAATGACTCCAGTCTCACCCACACACCATGACTGTCTTATAATCTGAGGCCCTGTGGTGGCCCCTCAGTGTCCTCTGTATCCCTGGGAAGGAGAGCTAGGCCTTGGCAGCCCTGAATTTCTGGACCTCATTCATGTGTTTACTTCACAGTCTTCGTTAAATCCCTTCTTTAGCCGCCTTTCTCTGTGATTTCCTATGGCAGAGCAGAAGTGGCTACTCAATAAAGCAGTTTGTCCAGGGGCCCCTCCTTCACCCGCTTTGCACACCCAACATGCAAGTCAGCTCACGCAGGGGCAGGTTCTGCAGCTGCCAGTCTGTGCCACTGGGCCCCTTCAGGTCACAGGATGTGCCTGGGTGGATTGGATCTTTGATCAGTGACAGGCTTCAGTGGGAATTCCCACCTCTTGTGCGGAAGGAAGTCGGGTGGAGCAGTCGGTCACCTGCACTCGCAAACTCCACGATCTGAAGACTTTCCATTTCTAAGGAGGAAGGAAGAGCCAGAGCAGGAAGGAGGACTTAAGGCAAGAGTTTGTCTCTGCCCAGAGACTCTTAGGTCGTTTGTTCTGCTCCAGTCTTTCTCATTTGCTGATCCTTGTAAGTGGTTACACTTTAAATATTTTATGTCAATAATTGGTGTTGCTTTTTATGATAGGCAGACATACTCAGACCCTACATATTTAGTCTATTAAGCACTCTTCCTGACCACTTACGCATTTTGTCTTTCCTGAAAAACTGTCTTTCTCATTTTCTTAGCTTTCTATGTATCAGTGGGGTGGTGTAGAATTTCTGTTGCTAGGCCTGCTTAAGAGAACAAACACATGCTGGGCCTGCTGTCACAGGCCTGTAATCCAGCTACTCAGGAGGCTGAGGCAGTAGGTTTGCTTATTCAAGGGCTGCCTGGACAGCCTAGTGACATCCTGTCTCAGAAACTGAAAGAGAGCTGAGGCTGTAGCTTCTCAGCTTGCCTAGCATAAGTAGGGCTCCAGTTCAATTTCCAGTAAAACACACACACACACACACACACACACACACACACACACACATACACAAAGAGAGAAAAAGACAGAGACAGATAAAGAGATAGAGAGAAACAGACACACACACACACACACACACAGAGAGAGAGAGAGAGAGAGAGAGAGAGAGAGAGAGAGAGAGAGAGAGAGAAAGACAGAGAGACAGAGAGAGAGGAGAGAGATGTAATCATAAAGGATCTTCTAACCAAATACTTGGAAATAAAAGATCCTAAAATTTAAGCTTGATCATCTTCACAGAAGATTCCTCCAGGACTATCATGAACTGCATTACAAACTTGCCAGTGCTTACTTAAGTCTGCCCGTAGAGTCAGCTATGTTAGGCAGCTTCTTTCTACCTCTCGGGGCATCCCTAGAGCTCTGAGGTCTGCATCAGTTTAGACTGTGGTTATTTGGTGCTGTTCCCAGGTTTTTCCTTTCCTCTCTGTCATCTCGTCCCCACTTGGGAGAAGGTGTGTGAGTAGTAGAAATCTCTTTAGGAACTTTCCTGTGTGGCAATATCTTCATTCTGACATATGCTTGATAGTATACCTGGATATAGAAGTCTAGGTTGGAGTTGGTTCTGCTTCCTGACTCGCAAGCACAGCTCCATTTCATTCAAGCTTCCGTTACTGCTATGAAGAGCCGGACTCCGTTCAAATGTCTAGTTCTTTTCATCTGACTATTGTTTTCTGTCTGGAATGTCATGTGACTATTGTTTTCTTATTTTCAGTATTCTGAAATTTTATGATGTAGGTACATTTTCATTTATTCTCTGAGGTATTTAATAGGCCATTGAATCTGAAAAACTGTATTCTTTAAGTTTTAAAACTATTATTTCTTCTTATTGTTTTTTTTCTTGCCTTTAAAAATTATGCATGCATTTTGTGTATGCATGCTCATATATGTGTGTGTGCGTGTGCGTGTGTGTGTTCATGTGTTTGTGAGTGTGTTCATGTGTGCATATGAATGCTCATGTGTGCATGAGTGTGTTGATATGTGCATGTAAGTATGTGCATGTGTGTGAGTGTATACATGTGTGTGAATGTAAACATGTGTGTGAGAGTATATACATGTGTGTGTGATGTGTGACTGTGTATGTGTGTGTTCACGTGTATGTGATTGTATGCATGTGTGTGTGTGTGCATGTGTGTGTGTGGGTGTGCACATGCCTGTGTGTGTGTGTGTGTATGCTCGTGTGTATGTGTATGCGCGTGCACATGTAGTGCATCCTCAGGAATGCTCTCCATCTCCTTTGAGACAAGGTCATTTATTAGCTTTGTCATTATTGATTAATCTAGCTGACTAGTGAGTCCCAGGAATCCTTCTCTCTCCTCTCTCATGCTGGGATCACAAACATGGGCCACCTTGCCTGTGATTACGTGAGCTCTAGGGATTGAACCCAGGTCCTTGTGTTTGCAAGGCAAGTACTTTACCAACTGAGCAACCCACTCCAGCCCTATCTCTAATCCTTTTATTTAGGATTAAGTTTTCAAGTCTTTATCCTTTACTTTCTGAGAAGTTTACTTAACCATTATTTCTCAGCTCATTTACTCTTCTCATATTTTATTGCTTGAATATTCCACCTGCTGAACATCATAGCATTTTATTGTTTCACAGTTTTACTGACTTTTTAGCATAATGTATTGCGTTACATACTGAGATACTTACCTACTTACTATATATTCATACTATTTTTAAACTTAAAAGATGGAGATAGGGTCTTTTCGTGGTTGCTCAGGCTAGTCTTTATCTCCCAAAACTCGAGTGCCCCTCCTGCCTCAGCCCTGAGCATCGAGAGCTACAGAAGCTTGATACCGTGCTTCTGTCTGACTCACGTCAGCTTTTGTTTGTTTTTCAAGTTTTTCCTCTTTGCATAATCTTTTTTTCTCATTCTGCCCTTGTGCGTTGGTTTATTTCTTGTCCTTGTGAGAAATCTGCAGGTTTTTAATAATCTTACATTTTTAGAATGGGTGTTTCCTGAGTGGATTAGAACATCTGCGTACATGGTGAGGCTTATCGGCTGTGGAGATCACTGGTTTATATCTTACCAGGGCTGTTGGGTGGTGGGGACCCTTAATAATAGTTAAGAGCATATGCTCTTTTAATTTTCTGCCTAGAGCAGAAAGGCCTTCCATCATAGTTACTTTTTCATTTTTGTGATAAGACACTGTGACCAAGAAAACTTATAGAAGAAAGAGTTTATTCAGGGCTTACAGTTTCAGGGGGTGAGTTCCTGACCATCATGCAGGAAGCATGGCAGCAGGCAGGCACAGAGCAGGAGCAGTCCCTGAGAGCTCACATCAATCCAAAAGCAGAGAGAAGACACTGGAAATGATGGGAGCCTTTCAGAACCTCAAAGGCTGCCCGAGGGGCACACCTCCTCTACTAGTGCCACAGCTCTCAATCCTTTCAAACAGTTCCACTAACTGGGGACCACACATCAAATACATATACAGGCTTATGGGGGCAGAGGCCAGCCTGTGTTAGGTATGGGGGAGCTGGGATTCTTCACAGAAGCCTTCTGCCTTCAGGAACCATTTTGTTTCCAAGACTCTCTTCTTTTCTTACCTGGCATCCTCCAGTATTCATTTTTCCTGATTATTTCATTTTTATTTTTCTACTATATGTTAAATTATTATTATACTATTCTCTAAAACCACAGAACCAAGTAGCAGCCTGCATTTTATGTGTATATGTGTGTATGTGTGCATGTGTGTGTGTCCCCACACATATGTTTATGAAGTCCAGGGGAGGCATCAGGTACCTTCCTCCATTATTTTTTGGATACATCTCTCAGAACCTAAAGCTTTTTGTTTCAGCTAGGCTGAAGTTCCTAGGACCTACTTGTCTCTGACTCCTGGTGATGGGCCACATTTTTCCATGCCTAGCTTTTTACCTGGCTACTGGAGATTTGAACTCAGGTCTGGTTGCCTTCACAGCAATCACACCTACCTACCCAAGCTATTTCTGCAGCCCCCCACCCCCCCACCCCCACCCCATGTCAGCACTTTAAGCTATAGCTTTCTTGTATTAACTCATTCTTTGGCATTTTCATATATGTTTCTAATAGGCTCTGGTAATACGCATTCCCCATCGTCTCTTATGCTCCCCCGTCCCACAAACCCCTCCTCTCCCACATTCACACCACACTTCCATGTCTTATATGGTTTTGCTTCGTGACCCATTGGATTTAACCAGGGCTGCCTGTGTGGGCACGGGTGTGGAACTATGGCAGGCGGCATGAGTTACTCACCAGTGGCCACATCACTGAAGGCAATGACTTCATCTTCCTCACAGTTCTGGATAGTCAATGGCTCTCCTGGACAGGGCTGGGCCTCATGAGCCCCTGCCATGTCTGTGACTGAATGCTTATAGGCTCAGTCTACAGGTCACATGCAGGCTGTGAAACCACGGAATCATGAGAACCCTGTCCTGTCCAAAACCAGCATTTCGGGGTTCTTACCCCATCCTCTGGCTCTTCCGTTCTTTCCATGCCCTCTTCCCTGATGTTTTGTGAGCCCTGGAGTGACTGATAAGACTGACCCATTTACGGCCATGTGCTCAGTGGTCATTTGTTCTTAGCACCTAGACCAGCCCCGCGTCCTGGCTTTCACAACTCCTAAATGACAGCTCTGTCAAGGTAAACTTGACAGATAACAAACTGTTCCCAGCTAAACTATTCAGTTTGTGTGTTTTGATACATGCCTATCAAACCATCTCCACCACTGAGGACAGGCCAGCTCCTCTTAGGCCTCTCCACAGTCTGTTCCCTTCTGTCCTTCATTCTAAAGAAAGCCAGATCTGTTTTTGTCCCCATAGATTACTTCATGTTTTCTATAGTTTATGTGAATGGAATCTTACATGATTCACTCTTTGGTGGGGGTGAGGACTCTATTGTTCGTAATCATCTTACAAACAGTCTTACTTATTGACCAACTCATTCCCAAGGGTGCAAGGTTCTGACTAGTTCTTTTCCTTCCTTTCTCCTGCCCACGTAGTTTCAGCCTCTATGTGTCCGGCTGCTTTCCATTTTCAAAACCAGTTCATGTATGTTTGTTGTTCAAAGTTTTTATTACTTTATTTATTTTATTACTTTATTTCTTTATTGTGTGGTGTGTGTCAGTCACACACGTGGAAGTTAGAAGAAGGAAACTTACAGAGTTGGTTTCTTTTCTTTCTACCATTTGTGTCCTGGGTCTCAAACTCAGGGCACCGTGCTTGGTAATCTCACTGGCCACCACATTAAATAGGTTTGAGCTTAAAAAAAAATCTACCATGTAAATCAGCTCTCTCTTTCTATCATGTGGGTAATGGCGAGTCAAACTCAGGACATCGTCTTTTTTTTTTTTTTTTTTGGTTTTTTGGTTTTTTGGTTTTTTGGATTTGGTTTTTTGGAGACAGGGTTTCTCTGTGTAGCCCTGGCTGTCCTAGAACTCACTCTGTAGACCAGGCTGGCCTGGAACTCAGAAATCTGCCTGCCTCTGCCTCCCAGAGTTCTGGGATTACAGGCGTGTGCCACCATCGCCCGGCATTTATTTATTTATTTATTTATTTATTTATTTATTTATTTGCATCCTTAACAATAAACACATCTCACTGCCCCTCAAAAAAAACCTTTTGTTTTTCTGTTTAGAAAATTCCTGTGTGAAGCTGGGAGCTCCTGGATTGCTGTTGTTAGTGTGAAGTCAGTGAGATGAAGAGCTGACTAGCGGATCTAAAGAATTCATTTTCCTACGCCCCGCTCCCTGGCTTTGCAGTGTTCTTCCCTGTTCTCAGCATCCTTGCGGGTTTATGTTTTAAAAAAGAAAGCATTGTGAAGCACAATGAAACCCTTTAATGTTCTTTTAATGGGGTTTGGGAAAAGGAGCAGCATTAGCTGCACGAATGCGGATTTATGCCATTATTCTGAAATTTGAAAGTGTGTTTGACAGAAGGTTCTGAAAAAGATTAAGGTTCCCTTAGGTCTGAAAGTACAATTACGGGAGGAAAAAGAGCAGGTTATGTTTTATCTTTCACTTGGTTGTGATTAACAGCTAGCACCCCAACCCTTTTCCCCCTTCCTCCCTCTCTTTTCCTTCTCCAACTGTTGCAGCTGCCATGGAAATATCTTAGGAAGGGACTGTGCCAGTTCAGGGATAAAGGCAATACTTTGTGACGATAAAAGAAACCGGCAGTGTAATGAACAACGAAGGCCAGTGGTGATACCTCTGGGGCCAGTTAGATGTTCCGGGCCGGGGATGGGGAAGAGAAGCGGAAGGGAGGCAGAGCTAAACTGCTGAGCATGGGGATTCCAGAGTTTGGAGGGGTAAGCCTCAAGTCCATAGAGACCTTTTTTAGTGCCGGGTGCAAAGGTTTTTTTTTTTTTTTTTCCTCATGCAAAAAGGCGCAGTGGCGGTTCAGTGGCCAATGAGCCAGGCTGCTGACATGCCTGCAATGTTTGGGAACCAGGCTCAGGTAGAGACTACCAACTTCTCACTGGGCCTTTTTCATTCCTGATCTTTGAAAATGGAGAACAGGTGGGCTGTGGTGGCACACGCCTGTAATCCCAGCACTCTGGGAGGCAGAGGCAGGCGGATTTCTGAGTTCGAGGCCAGCTTGGTCTACAGAGTAAGTTCCAGGACAGCCAGGGCTACACAGAGAAACCCTGTATCGAAAAAACCAAATCCCAAATCAAAAAACCGAAAAACCAAATAAATAAATAAATAAATAAATAAATAAATAAATAAATAAATAAAAACCAAAAAAAGAAAAAAAAAAGAAAAAAAAGAAAATGGAGAACAAAGATCCCTGAAAATGGGGAGTAGATAGACGGATGAGCCTGGATAGTGTCGGATTCCAATGGGCCCTGGAGCCACTGCCTCGCTTTCTCTTGGAGCCTCTGCTGAAGTTACACTTAAGACAGGAGGCTCTCAGCTCTGCTGGGTGGCGTCGATGGAAGGAACCTTAAAATAGCGTCTACTATCTCTTTCGATGAATGTTTAGAGGTCACTACTTCCTTTTGCAGCGGAAGTTCTACAAACATTCCACTTCCAGCGTTAAAAATAGCCAAGTGCCAAGGCATTGAGAACTCTCTATACCGGGGAATTCCCAAGGAAGTAGAGGACTAGTTTTGTGGGCACCAAGTGAATCCAGAGCGATTACTCAGTAGCAGTTTGTGGTACAGCAGCAGAAACCAGAATTTCCACGCACGTTTGCCAACTGAGTATCTAATGATTTCAATGGATAGGGGAAAAAAATAGCTGTGGGTAAAAGAGTTCAGTCACAGGTCTCCACCAATCATTGTATACCCAGAAGCCTGTTTCTCTTGAGATGTCCTTGGAACTATTTGTGGGAAAAGGGAGTGAGTGGGCCTGCTTTGTACCACTGACATGACAAATAGAGATGACCATCAAGTGTGCAGACATTCCACAGACTCATAGTCCTGTACTGCAGCTCCTAAGGAGTGGGTGTGGAATGTAAGTGGTGCAGGGAAGATCTACTGCTTACTTTGTGGGGATAGAGGTTTATTCCCAATGTTGCTACTAATCTGTCCTTGTGAATAGTCCCAATACAAGGTCCAAGGCCAAGGACTCTGTTGGAATGGAAGCCCCTCAACCAGCCTGGATTTTTCCTGGTGCTGTTGGGGGATGGGGTAACTAGTGTATTATTTCCACACACTGTCTTAAAACATAGTTATCTTACCCAAGAGATGTTCAGGGGTGAGTCAGCCTGGGGCCAGAGGAATCAGTCTCCTAAGAAAAGGAGGGCAAAGTTCAGGGCACAGAGGAATGTCATATTCCCCGGGGGGAAAAAGGAGATAGCTAGCCAGGAGGTAGAAGTTATATTGTAAGCTCTTTCTGGGTTTCAATTTCCTCATCCAAAGATGTCACCACATATTTATTATTATGCTTTTCTCCTAGGCCCCAAGCCCAGATACTGGACTGAAAAATCAAACTCATTCCCATAAATTGTTCTGAGTGTAACACATGACTTATGCAAAAAGTACAGTATAGAACTTTTGTTGCTCCTAGGCCATATTTGGTCTGTGATCTGGGACACTTCTTACCACTTAAGTAACCAAGGAGATAAAAGCATGTTGTAAGGAGAGAAATGGAGGGTAGTGGTGGCTTCCTCCAGGGCTGGAGGACCAGGTGAGAGGGACAGACAGAGGGAGAGTGACCAGAGCCCAAACAGGGCAGCCATGTCTCTCTCTCTCTCTCTCTCCCCCACTCTCTCTCCCTCCATTTTTCTCTCCTTCCTTCCCCTCTCTGTTTCCTTCCCTCCCTCCCTCCCTCCCTCCCTTCCTTCCTTCCTTCCTTCCTTCCTTCCTTCCTTCCTTCCTTCCTTCCTTCCTTCCTTCCTTCCTTTCTTCCTTCTTTCCTTCCTTCCTCCCTCCCTCCCTCCTTTCCTTCCTTCCTTCTTTCTTTTTAAATATACTTGGACGTCTCCTTAAACCTGTCAATTTTGCAGGTGGGAAAAGTAAGAGAAGTGAAGAGCAACTATGGATCAGTAGGAACGTCAGTGTAAAGGCTGGGATTCCCAGGAAAGCGCATCATTAGTGGACTTACCTCTGAACCCTACCAGTAAGTTTAGAGATTTTTTGGAGAGCAAAAATGGAAGTATTAATGGTGGTGGATCTCACCTGTGAGCTTGTCTACAGTGACTAAAGCTGGTCATAGTAGTCTAGTAGTTAGGGACAGAGGCTAAGTCAGTGTGTGTGTATGAGATATACATGTATAGTATGCATACACACGCACATACACACACACACACACAGACACACATCCAATGTGTATGTATGCACATGTGTGTGGATGTGGAGGCCAGAGTTTGATGTTGGGTCTTTTCATTATTACTTTCTACCTTATCTTTCAAGACCCAGTCTCTCTCTGAACTCGGAACTTACTGTGTGGCTAGATCAGCTGATCAGCGAGCTCCGGGGATCCACTTTTCTGTCTCCCCAACTTCTGCTTTAGGGGAACAGATTTGTATGACCACACTGGGCTTTTATGTAGTTCCTGGGAATTCACAATCAGGTCCTCATGCTGGCACAGTAGGCTCTTAACAGAGGAGCCATCTCCCCAGCTCTCAGGGGTATTTTGAGGATTGAGTTTTGTCTTTGTTTTGATTCTAACAAACCATTGATCTTTTCTCTGCCTCTGTTTTTATTTTCTTCTCAAAAGGAAGGGAATGGTTCATCTGTTGTTATGAGGTCATGTCATAGGAGGAGTGAGGTGACCCACAGCTTTGTCTCTGAACTGTGGCGTTACAGGTTTCACAAACACCTGCCTATCTTTCCCACCTGGGCATGTCTGGCATTGCCTCTGTCCTTCCCAGCCCCTTCCCCTGCTATGTGCTTACCGATCTCTACATGTCTGATGGTAGAAACTCTTCTCATTTTGAAGTCCTGACTTACTACCTTTTCTATGAAAACTCCTGAAACTTCCTCTTGCTCCCTCCTTTCCTCAAACCAGAGTTTCTTTTTGTCGCCCAGGGGCTGTATCTTCACACTTCTCATGATGCTTAACATGGGTTTCCTCTGCCTGAGCAATGAGCACCTCTGAGATGTAGGTTCCTTCCCAGACTCACTAGGGTCCCTCTGCTAAGTCCAGGCTCTCTGCCCTGAATCGGGAATTTCTTGACTCATGATCTCAGATCTTGAAATCATACATGTTTTCACCCCCTTTCTTCTGCACATGGCCTTCTTGGGCTTCCTATGAGAGCCTATGTCTGCTCCTCACTGTGTAGCACAAGTGCTGAGGAGCCCTCTGTGGCTGTGTTGTTGGAGACTCCCAGAGAGCTGCCTTATTTTCATTTTCAGGGCTCAATCCTCCCTCTGATTTGTATAATCTCTTTTTGCTCTCTCTAGAGATGAGGATGCTGAGGCCCCTATATGAAATGGTCCAGGGTGTGCCTGGAGATCAGGACAGCCTCCCACTGACTTTAAGATAATTCTGGATGACGTAGTACCTACTACAATGTAAGTGCTATGCAAGGAGCTGTTAGGTGGACCATTAGGCACTAATTATAAGAAAGAAAAGCCTGCATTTGTTCAACAGAGAGGCAATTTCTTTCCTTATGCAAATTTGATTCACATTGATTGAAAACATATAGGGAAGGCTAGCAGAATATACCTGTATATGTACTTAAACATGTCATTCATGCAATTATTTATATCTATATGTAGTTTCACATATAAGCATGTGGATATTTCACATAAATATAGAATTACATATATGTATCTTATGTGATATAGACAGTTATCAGTTTTGGAATAAAATTGTGTGTATAAACTGTGCTTTTAGTATTATCAAACATTCTAAAATAAACACTTATGACATACAATATTCTCCTTCAAAGCATTTTTAACAACTGCATATGAAATACTAAATATTAATTAATTGGTTCCTGCTTTATTTCTTTTCTCTTTACTGTGCTGAATAACAATACAATAAACACTGAAAAAATACACAAAAGTCATTGTACCTCATTGATTGTTAGTTAATAGAATTTAAAACTATTTCCCATAAGTAGAATTTCAGTCAAAGCAGAAGTGTTGAATATTTCAGTATCTATTGCTTATATTAAATCCTTCTGTTTGGGATTTACTGTGTTCAGCATGACTCAGAGTTTGCTGGAGGAGGGGGGTGTGGTTCTCTCCTTGCCTTTCCAGACCTCCTTGGGTGGGGTCAGAGTCAGGCCAGGTAAGATGGGGCACTGCCCAGCCGGTCCTGCTTCCTCCTGCCTTTCCATTTCTTCCCTTGAGCCTTGTTATTTCTGTCCAGTTTTAGTCTCAGCAACCTTGTAAGAGATGTGGTAAGAGATGGGGCTGGAAGAAGGGGTACAGAGTCTGTGGGATCCAGGAACAAGTTGTATAATCTGGTCTAGGGTAATCCAAGTGATTTTAGTCTCAAGAGGAAAGAAGAAAATAAAAAGATACTGAAATTGTCAAAGTACAATATTTACTGCTTAAGAACTATAACTTTCTTACTAATATATAGGAGACTTGTGTCAAGGATGTATTCAACTCATTATTGGCAGAGCCAGCATATGGCATAGCTGATTAAAGGAATTTATGCTTTCACAGAGATGTACTAGCTCAGATATTTATGGCACCAGCAGAATAAAAATGACTGGAAGAAAATTGTAAGATTAGATACAAAACAGGACAGCAGGGTGTTGGGGCACATGCCTGTAATCCTAGAACTTGGGAGCTAGAGGCAGGGGGGTTCAGGAGTTCAAGGCCATCCTGGGATACCTAAGACCCTGTCTCAAAAAACTAAAAGCCACAGCAAGCAATTAACCAATCAACCAGAGAAATGGAACAAGCACACGGCAGTTGGCGTTACTTTTACACTGGACTGGAATAATTGGTTACACTGGACAAAAGTCCCCCACCACTCACTAGTCTCTTTGCAAAGTGACATCAGGCTGTGGAGTCTGGATCTGAATCAGTAGCCTGTAATCACATAGGCACTGCCATGTAGAGGTTTCAGCAAAGGATCATGGGTTCATCTGGCCTCCTGTGAGCACACATATGTGTTGTGTGTTGTCTACAGCTATCTTGGTGCTCCAAGGTACTGCTAAGAGACTGACAGAGAACTCGAAGGCTTCAGGCCTGAAGAGTTACTGTTTTATCTTTGACAGAAAAAGGAGATCTGTGGGTCTCTGACCTAGACCATTAGATGCTCTAGAAATAGGCTGCTTAGATTAGTTTACTCTTTTTCTAAATTCTGATCACCTAATATATACTTTTTTCCTTTAAGATAGGGTGTCACTCCACAACTTAAGCTGGTGTAGAGCTCACCAGGCTGGACTTGAACCTGAGGTAATCCTCCTGCTTAGGCCTCCCCTTTGTTGGTATTGCAATAATGTGCTATCACACTTTTTCTTAACACAGTGCTTTAGTCTCTTTACTCCTGTCCCTTCTGTCTGAAGTCTCCTTGCTTTATTTTCTATGATGTCAGATTCAGAAAAGAGTCAGGGATCTAGAGAGTTGGGTGTGGATTGTTTGGAAGAAAAAGAGGGGGGTAGAGATGTTTGCACGTGATAGGTGATGCTTGGGAATATGTACAAAACCCATATGGTTCTTGGAAGCAAGAACATCTGAATTAGTATTAAAATAACATTTTTAAATTGCTAGAGAGAGAGAGAGAGTGTGTGTGTGTGTATGTGTGTGTGTGTGAGCGTGCACACACTTGCCCACACACTCTTGGGGACATGTGCTGTATCACGGATGAGTGGGTGGAATTTTCAGGAGTGGGTCTCTGTTCTGATGCTGAGCTGCACAGCAGGGATGGTAAGGAACTGGGGACCAGGCAGCCTGTGTGTTCCATGGAGAGGATGGCAGAGCTTTGTGAGGGCACTGAACACTGTGTCTGCTGACGTGAAATGCTGCAGGGAAGCGCTGGCGTCCTCCGGTGTCTGGCTGATTTGGTGTCTGGCTGATTTTCCAAACTTCCTTTTGAAGTTCAAGTCATTTGCAAGTCAACTCAATACATATCAAATTTATTGTAATTAAATAGATGGGAGTACCTACATTTTCTTACCGTTTTAGATTGGACTTAAAAATCTTGTATTTATAAAGCCATTTTCTTTTGTATAGCAAAGAGGAAAACCCTTTTCTTTTTTAAAATCAACATTCAATTATGTCATTGCTTGCTGTCTTGACCCACCCCTAAATATTTAATTCTATTTTCTGACATTGTTGAGTGCATCCCCATCTGTCTCCTGTCTCTTGGGGGTCTCTCTGTGTAGTTTAGGATGGCCTTGGCCTTGATCCTTCTGCCTTGGCTTTCTGAGTGCTAACTTGACAGGGTCATATCACCACACCTGACTTGAAGCTGGGGTTCTTGACTCTCTTGCAAAGGATGCCAGGATAAGTCTGTGTGAGACAAGGTTGCAGTTTGTTAAGAAAGGTTTTAACATAGATTTCAGCATGGCTATTATGGGGAGAGGCACTGAGGAAAACAACACAACATCAGGACGGACAGGATGGAGTTGCCAGGCACTTCTATTGGGTGACAACCATCCGACCTGGATCTGTACCCGTGGTCGGCTCCCCTCCCTTCATCGGCCCCCCTGCAAGACTCTTCTGAAACTGGCTTTTCTCTCTCCCACATTCCTGACTTACCCCTCCTAATTATGTGATTCATCTTCATTTACTAATGGGCCACAAAAAAATCCATTTTAAATATGGAAAACCCTCAGTGGGTCCCACAATGTTTCTCAGCTACTGTCTGCCCTGTCTGACTTTCCATCCCGCTCTGAATGTATTTTCATCTTACAAAGATTACTCAAAGGCATCTCTTTTAAAAGGTGTCTTTCTGTGTAGCCCAGGTGGCCCTGAACTCCCTTCTTCCTGCTTAAGCCTTGCCACCATGCTCTGGTTCCAGAGGAACACAGCAGCTCCTAGGGATGTATCCTTTAGGTGGGAAGGAGAACATTAGACAGAAACAATACAAGTTTTGTAGGTTTAAACATGATGGCCTCAAAGAGAAAGGCTTCTCCTTAAAGCCTGAAATGGGTGGGAGGGTGGGTGGGGAAGAGAGAGAGAGAGAGAGAGAGAGAGAGAGAGAGAGAGAGAGAGAGAGAGAGAGAGAGAAGAGAGAAGAGAGAGATGGAGGAAGGGAGGGAGGAAGGGAGAGAGAGGGAAGGAAAGAGAGAGAAGGGAGGGAGAGAGAGGGAAGGAAAGAGAGAGAAGGGAGGGAGGGAGGGAGGAGAGAGAGAGAGAGAGAGAGAGAGAGAGAGAGAGAGAGAGAGAGAGAGAGATGCACCATAGTCAGAGGGGGGATGGGCCAGAAGAGGAGCCTTTCTCTCAAAATCAATCTGTAAGCCCCACCTGCCGGGGAACCAGTACAGTTTCTGGAGTTCTGGGAATTGTAGTCTTGGGAAATAATAAAGCCTCATGGGAAAGTACAGTGGTCCACTCATTTGTCCTTATAAGGCCCTGAAACTTAGGGCTTGAGGCCATTCCAGCGGGAAAATTCTGGATGAATGTTCCTCACCAAAGTCCATCTCTTGGTCAGTATTTAATATTTAATAATTTCTTGCTTTAAATTTGGCCCAAAATGGTGTAGTTGGGCCACAGAAATCGCAGAATTAACATCTGTGCAAGGAGCCACCATTAGAACAGTCCCCAACCCTGCAACACCCCCTTCCCCCAAGAGTCTCTCTGGCCGGATCCCCCTAACAATGAAAAAAATTGACTTTTTATAATTGTTTAGGGATAGTTGGAAGTTTTACATCATGTGATTTACTTCAGTATAGTGTACATGACAAAGACTGGAGGAGCAGATGCCGTGAATTGAGAGCTGTCATACAGCACAGACTATTCCTTAATTCTCTGTCACAGAGCAGAGGGAGGCATAGCCTGACTCAGACAATGGGACCCGTCTTAATGATGCAGGCCTGAGCTCTGGTGAGACCCCTGGGTTTTCCTGTGTTCTGCTGGTGCCAAATCCACATCCAGCCTTCACACTTGAGGTTCCTCTTCTTGGCGTGTTGTTTCCCTGGTTCTTTGCGTGATAGGAACTTTTATGCAAATGCTGCCACCCATTTGCAGCAGCCCAGTAATTCTCTGTCATGTTCTTGTGCTTGCTTCTTTTTCTATCATTGGGAAGGAACTAAACCACAGAGGGTCAGAGCTGATGAGCAGACACGGATCCACCCCCACATTATGACAGAGGGGAAATGAGGTCAGAGGGAAGGTGGGCCAGGCCTCCACTCTGGCAGTCTTTTCCATTAGTTGGCACGACTGTAGTCACAGTCCTGACATCCACTGTGATCACTCTTGGTTGTCATCCAAGTCAGCAAGCATACCCTTAGGGTAGAATCAGGGTGACATCTTCATTCCCTGGAGTGAGCTTGCTCTTCACTTACCAAAGAAGTAGAACTGCCAGCTTCTGGCTTGTCCTGGAATAGGAAGTTCCATTGCCCTAGGCTATCAAGACTTCTGGGACTTGGAACAAAGGGACTATCTATGCATCCAGAGGCCAGAAAAGGACTAACACACTTTCTGAGCCATGATGGACTCCTTTTCTCCTGACACCACTGGTAGAAGTCCTGAATAGATTGTTTAATAAATTTTTTAAATGGTGGTGGTGGTGGTAATGGTGGTGGTGGTGGTGATGGTGGTGGTGGTAGTGGTGGTGGTGGTAGTGGTGGTGGTAATGATGGTAGATCAAAGCCAGAGTTTGGATTGTGCTTGCTAGGCAAGGGGGTCTATTCCTGAATTACATCCCCAGTCCTGGAAATTATTTAAACATTTAAATTACCTGTACTTGCTCTCTCTCCCTCTCCGTCTCCTTTCCTCTCCCCCTTCCCCTCTCCCTCCCTCTCCCCCTTCCCCTCTCCTTCTCCTTTCCCTCTCCCTCCCTCCCCCTCTCTCTCTCTGTGTCTCGTGCATACACATGCTTACATGGAGGTCAGAAGGTAGCTGTCAGAAATTGGTTCGGTTCTCTTCTTCACATCATTTGGGTCCTGAGGTTATCTAACTTTTGTCAAGTAATTCAAAAGGATTTATTTTGCTTGTATTGGTGTATATCAATGTGCATGTTAGGCTTTATAACCTTTCTTTGAAATATTGTATTATTTTAACCTTGTTGGTCTCTGTATGCTCCAGCTTCTCCCTTTCCTCTGTGTCCCCTTCCTCTGTGTCCCCTTTCACTGTGTCCCCTTTCACTGTGTCCCCTTCCTCTGTGTCCCCTTCCTCTGTGTCCCCTTTCATTGGCCTCCTTCCTTCCTTTCCCCATCTCTCTTCTGCTCTCTTTCACACACATACACATTTGTAACATATACATTTTACATAAACAATATTTTACATATTTGATATAAAAATGATAGCTCTCATTTTAAGAACATAAGAGATAGTTTCTTCTGGGGCTATTTTGAGTGACCTTGGCCCAGGAACACAGATTTTAGATCACTCCACAGTCCATGGTCCAATATGGAAGCCATTCCATGAAGCTTTTGTGGTTTTACAAAACAAAGTCATCAATTAAGGCAAGTTTAAAGTACATGGTTGGGTGATGAAAAAAGAAAAAGAAATATAAAAGGAAGGACATGACTGCTCCTGGGTATGGAGGAGGAGAAAATTTATTGTAGGTAAAAGGCAGAGCAGAGCCAGAGGCAGAGGCATCTGGGAGAGTGGACCTGAGCCTGAGCCAGGTGAGGAGAGGGGGAGGGGGAGGGGAGAGAGGGGAACCAGGTGCAGCAGCCAAGATGGCGAAAGGTTAAAAAAAAAAAGGGTGGGTAACCAAAAATGGCTGCATTATATAGGGAAGAGCCTTGGGGGAAAGGGCAGCCAAACCCCTGGTCTACAGTTTAGGGTCGGAGGGACAGGGTATGCCAGCCAGGAGGGCCCTGTAATCAGTATAGACTGATAGGGAACCAGTATAGGGATGCAGGGAGAACCTGGTGGGCAGCATCCTCTTTGAGATGTTAAACAGGCACCTCAGTCATTTGTCCCGGGTTTCAGACCTAACAGTGGGTACAGCAGAGAGGTGGGCACGGCAGGGTGGGCTTATCTATTTTATAGGCCCATGATGCCACCTGATGACATTCTTAGCTCTTGGATTGATGGAAGCTAGTATGCTGCTAAGTTAATAGCTTTTCAGAGGTTTTGATTTATTATCATGCAGTGTTAGCTCAGATACAGAATTGTTATACCCAAGTCCAGGGATCCCAAAGACCACCAAGGAGCCAATTCGGATGCAAACACACAAGGGTCTTTTTAACAAGCTCCTGAGCAAGGACTCTCACTGTCACCACTGCAGCTTGTCGGAAGTGCAAGTCCCAAGTCTAGGGTGCAGGATATTTATTGTCGTTCCATCAAGCTTGGGGCATTGCCACCTCGGTCAGCAAGTTACTACCTGAAAAAACTGCATTTCTGGAGAATTTGCAGGAACCAAACATGGGGGCAAAATTTTGACCCTGCTATTGTAGCCTGACTGGGTTGCTAAGGTGGGGGGGGGGTTGCCATAGGATGCCTGCTTCGTAGGATGCCTCATGCATAGGATGCCATGAGGACTTCGTGGTTTTCTTCCTGGAATTAGAGTTTAGTCCCTGGTCTCTCACAAAATGGAGTTTCTTCAAAAATGGGCTTTACAGAATAACTGTTCCAGAAGGCTAAAGCTAGCCCAAGGCAATTATCCTCTCTGAACCTACAAAACTACAATTTCTCCACAGTTATGAGATTTTGAGTTGCCCATCTGCTCTGCCATCACACTTCACAGCCAGACACAGCTTCTGTCTTCTTTTCAGGAATTCTCTCTCTCTCTCTCTCTCTCTCTCTCTCTCTCTCTCTCTCTCTCTCTCTCTTTCTCATTCTGTGTATGTGTGTGCATGTGAGTATATAATACATACTATATAATATGCTACATAGTATCATATATCACATTCCTTATATAATATATTCAATATGTTATATACATGTTATAATATATTATATATTTCTTGTTTATTATATATAAATAATATATATAATATACATAATATATTATATATTGCACAAACTATTTTATATATTTAATTAAATATTTATTCGATTAATAATATATTATATAACCATATTACATGATTATCATATAATTAAATAAAATTATAATTAGATTTTATATAATACTATAATATATAATATACATATGTTATATTAATTATATATACTATATTAACATAATATAATAAAATATGCAACATATTATGTTACATAATATTTATATATACCTCATATATGTGATACGTGTTATGTACATGTCACAATATATATAACATGTATTAGATAATGTGTTTTATATATATTATATAAGGTATGTAATATATGTGTAGTATATGTAATATGATGTATATCTATAGCATGTAATATAATGTAATACATGTTATATGGAATAAATAATGTATTAGTATATATTATATAACATATGTGTGTATATATATATATATGTATATATAAATTGTTTATGTACTTAAAAATCTAGAATCCAAAAGTGAGAGAAAACCTGTCATATTTGTCTCTCTGAGGTTGGCTTATTTCACTCAAGACGTTGATCTCCAGGTGGATCCATTTTCCAACAAATGACATAATCTCATTCTTATAGTTCAATAAAACTGTATATCACATTTTCTTTATTTGCCTGTTTGTTTTGCAGACATTCAGGCTGATTCCATAACTTACCTATTTTGAATAGTACTGCAATAAATTTGGATTTTTTGGCATTTCTGTGGTGTGCTGTTAGAATTCAAAAAAGAAATAATAAGTCAATAAATGGACCATATGGTCTTTTTATTTTCATCTTTTTGAGGAACTGACTAACTTCCATAGAAGCAGGGCTAATTTATGTGTGTATGTTTGAGTGATTCGGTGAGTGCGCACTGTGTGTGGTGTGTGAGTGAATCGGTGACTGTGTGTGTGTGTGTGTGTGTGTGTGTGTGAGTAGCAGTCAGAGGACTGCTTCTCAGGACTCAGGTCCTTTGTTTGTTTATTTGACACGTGCTCTGGGATTGAACTCAGGCTTGTGTGTCCTATTTTTATCCACAGAGCCACCTCTCCAATCTATATTAAACAAAACTTTAAAACCTTTATCTTATTAAAATATACTGCTAATAAAATGAACACTTGTAAATTACTATTCTTTTATTCAATTGTTTAATAAAATGGTTTTTTTAAAAAAAAGGAAAGAAAGAAAAAAAATGGCTGTTTGAACCAAACGCGACTGGCAAGAAAAAGAGAAAAAAAGGGCAATAAACAATTCTTCATTCTGCTAAACTCATAGATCAGTGCCTAGCCAAATCGATATCAGACAGGCTTCAGCCTGCAACTGAAGGGAGCAGATGCAGAGGCCCACAGCCAAACACGAGGTGGAGCTCAGGGGACCCCCAAAAAAGAGGGGGGGATGAAGGGCTGTAAGAGCCAGAGGGGTGGAAGGACATCTGGAGAACTCAGTCTACAGACTCAACCTTAGGGCTCGTAAGGCCTCTCAGAGACTGAAGCCTCAATCATGGAGCCTGCATGGGTGCTTCCCAGCTCCTCTGCATGTACGTCAGGCTGTGTAGCTAGGTTAGGTTGTGTAGCTAGGTTAGGTTGTGTAGCTAGGTAAGGTTGTGTAGCTATGTTAGGTTGTGTAGCTAGGTTAGGCTGTGTAGCTAGGTTAGGCTGTATAGCTAGGTTAGGCTGTGTAGCTAGGTTAGGCTGTATAGCTAGGTTAGACTGTGTAGCTAGGTCATGCTGTGTAGCTAGGTTAGGCTGTGTAGCTAGGTTAGGCTGTGTAGCTAGGTTAGGCTGTGTAGCTAGGTTAGGTTGTGTAGCTAGGTCATGCTGTGTAGCTAGGTTATGCTGTGTAGCTAGGTTACGCTGTGTAGTGTAGATAGGTTCTTGTGGGACTCCTAACAGTGGGAACAGGGTTGTCTCTGACTCTTTTGCCTGCTCTTGGGACTCCTTTTCCTCCTACTATGTTGCCTCATACAGTCTTTTTTTTTTCTTCTCTTTTTTTTTTTAATTTTTTTATTCGATATAATTTATTTACATTTCAAATGATTTCCCCTTTTCTAGCCCCCCCACTCCCCGAAAGTCCCGTAAGCCCCCTTCTCTTCCCCTGTCCTCCCACCCACCCCTTCCCACTTCCCCATTCTGGTTTTGCCGAATACTGTTTCACTGAGTCTTTCCAGAACCAGGGGCCACTCCTCCTTTCTTCTTGTACCTCATACAGTCTTGATACAAGGATCTGTGCTTGCTTTTATCGTAACCTGTTATACCATGTTTAGTTGATATCCCTGAGAGGCCTGCTCTTTTCTGAAGGGAAACAAAAGCAGTGGATCTGGGAGAGAGGGAAGGTAAAGGGAGGGGTGGAGAAGAGTGGGGGGAGGGACTTCCATTGGGATGTATTGCGTGAGAGAAGAATAAATAGGAAAAAAGAAAGCTGGTTGGAATTAAAGAAAATAAAGTGAACTACAAATTTAACAACGAATGCTGCTTTTTCTAGCAAGCTAGTAAACCTACTTGTCATAGTTTATTTAACTGAGTAAATGGAAAAGGCCATGTCTGCCTGGGTTATCTTACAAAATTATTGTAAAGATCAGAAAATTAGAATCAAGGACTTTTAAAACTTCAACTAGTATAATAAAGGCACTAAGGTGACTTTACAGAATAAAAATGAATACTTCAATCTTGAGAACTTTAAAAATAGAATTTTAAACTTACATAAGAATATAAAAAAGAATATAGGCAATATATTAAAATAATTTATATATAATTTATATATAGTCACAATATAGAAATATGTAAAGTAAAATAAATTTCTATGATTACATTAAAAATATAAATGGATATAAAATTATTATTTTGTTGTCACAAAGAAGAATATAATCAGTTTAATGCCTTTAATATGGTATATAATATAGCAATAATAAACTTCATAAAGGAAAGTAATGAATAGAAATATTAGTTCAAAGACAAAAGTACATGCATTTTTTTTGGTTGTGAATAATTTCCTTGTATAATTTTTTTTTATGTATGGCAATAGGAAGAAATAATCTTTAGTACTTTTTAGGGTTTTTTTTTTTGATTTGGTTTTGTTCGAGACAGTGTTTCTCTGTATAGCCCTGGCTGTCCTGGAACTCACTCTGTAGACCAGGCTGGCCTCGAACTCAGAAATCCACCTGCCTCTGCCTCCCAGAGTGCTGTGATTATAGGTGTGCGCCACCACTGCCCGGCATTTTTTAGTTTTAATATGTAATACAATATAAATTTTATATAGATACTTTATTACAGTATTCTGTGGATAAGAAAAGTTAATTGTTAATCCCACAGATTGGAGGAGAAAGACCACCAACCCAAATCATGACCGAATTAATTAAAGTAAGCTTTTTTTTTTTATTTGTGTACATGGGCTGCCTCTCCCTCAAAAATGAGCATTGGTCACGGGTGAGATAAGGGTTTTTATGGTTCAGGAGTGGAGGCTCCCAAAGGGGGGACTTGGCAGGCAAATAGGTGGGGCTTACAGAAGAAGAACGTAAGCATAACAAGTTGGTCAGAACCTCCTGAAACAAAGACGTGGCTGCAAGGTGGTCATGACAAGGTGATCATAATAAGGTGACGATCATGACAAGGTGACTATGACAAGGTGGTCATAACAAGGTGGTCATGGCAACAGGTAGTCATAACAACCTTTTGAAACAAAGGCATGGTTGCTGTTTCCTGGAACAGGTAGTACAGAATCATTTGTAGTTAAGGTTATCGGTGGGGCATAGCTCAATCTTTGAGAAGCAGATTTAATCATCAACAGGAATGAACTGAGCTTGTCTTTACTTACAGTCTACTTTCCAGTCTAAGATGGAGGCAAGTTGGTTTATCATTAGTCTGTATATTTTTAGTACAGATCAAATAAAACACTACTTTTCACGTATGTACCAGTTACCTTTCTATTGCCATGATAAAACACTGAGGCAACTTATAGAAGACAGAGCTTATGGGGTTTCAGTTTAAGAGGGTTACGACTCCATCACCATCCCAGCGGGATGGCATGGCAGGAGGAAGATGGCAGCTGGAGCAGGAAGCTGAGGGCTCATATCTTGAACTGCAAGCATAAAATAGAGAGCCAGTTCAAGTCTCAAAGCCTGCCCCTAGTGACACACCTCCTCCTGAAAGACCATTGAGGGACTGGTATTGGTTCACCCTTAGACCCAAGTTCTCAGCACACAGGAGATTTATTTGCCCCACAGGGATGGAGGGCAGGGAATAAGGGACAAAAAGAGGAGATAGGGGACAAGGGAGAAGGGGAAAGGAAACAAGGGAGGTGGGGGGAAAGGGATATTTGCCCCAGAGGAGACAAAGGATTGCCTCTGGATAGAGAGGAGATACCTGTAGCCCATAAGCAAATAGCAGTTCATTATGGTAAAAGGGCACTCCCCCCTCACCCCTACCCTTCTGTGTTAGGATGAGTTGACTAATTTTGATTGGACAGGTTAGTTAAGGATAGTCACAAGGGAGTTCTTGATTGCTTGACTTCAATACTCTGATAGCTGGACTTACTCAGGAGGAGAAAGTAGCCAAATAAGGGACTGGACCTTGGAGGCTAACTTTAGGAATGCAATGTGACAGTTTTTAGCAAGGCAGAGGGAAGGAGGGAGAAGGGCAAGGCCTGCCAGAGGCACGGATGCCACGCTCAAGCTGGCCAGAGTCCCTTCAGACCACACCTTCCGGAACTACCCAAACAGTTCCAGTAACTGGGAACCAAGTATTTAAATGTCCCAGACTATGGGGAACATTTAGCATTCAAACCACCACAACCTGTGAATGATTGATTTTTTAAAAATGCAAAACATGGAGCTATTGAGAACCAATTGTGTTTAAAATATTCTAGAAAAAAAATGCAGCTCACTCTTTAAGATGTTGATTAAAACAACTTGATATTAATCTAAAAATTTCATGTGGCATGAGACAGAAGGGTTCATGTTTTTAAAAAATTCCTTGAGGCTGTCTCATAAAAATGTGAAAGGCCAATGGTCTACAAGGATCAAGGCCCAGGAATGGCCTCTTGGGAAGGATATTGGAAATATGTGATAAGACAGATTGCAAATAGTGTATCCAGAAAGCAGTGTTTCTTTGAGACAAAGTTATCAATTTAAAGGCCTAGAGACATGTAAGCTTAGCCTCACTTGCTGCTTAGATTTCTGCTGGGGAATATCCTGTCAGTTTCCAGGCCTGATGTATCTAGTAATGTTTAGGATCCATATATATTTTATTTTAAAGGCAGACTATGGCGGGTATAAAAGCTTTTTCACAAATCTAGATTCTACACACCCTTTTGTTCTAAAGTTCCATTCAAATTTAACAGTCATAGGCAAATTATATGGTCCCGAGTGGTCAGGTGACCACTCTGTCAGGTGACAGTGGTCAGCAGCATTAGGCTGCTAAGTAGGTATCTGGGATTCAGCCCTTCCTAAGGTCCAATCCCTGAATCCCACTGAGTAGGAGGATGAGGATTTTGCATTCATTCCTCTTGGAGGGCTGATCTTGTTGTTGTGTAGTTGGTAGAGGCGAGAGGCTGGAGAAACAGAGAAGTAGTGGCTCCTGCGGGCAGCTTGTGAGGACGCTTGGAACCTGAAAGGAAGTGGTTACACAACGCTCACAGATCTTACCTCAGTCTCCAGAAGACCCCACTTGTTCAGATAGATCTTACCTTGATAGCTCTGAAGATGTAGTATTCTCACTGTACAGCCAGGGACCCCAGGACACTCCTCACCTCCCCCATGACATTCCTTGTCTCTACTCCCAGGGAGTCGATACATCTTCTGTGTTTCGTGGTTTTGAGACTTACTTTCTGGTAGGGAATTGACTTTTCGAGATTCTGTAATGGAATAGTTATGCTTATCTAGATAAGTAAAGTGGTGCTTTAAGACTTCCTTGGGAGAAAAATCTTATTGCTTGGTTTGCTTCCTGGCTGCCAATTTGGGAACCAGGACATGGGTGAGAGAAGTCTGAAGAACCAGAAGGAAGCTGTGTTATACAACCATGGATATCATTACTCCAGACTCCAACCCAGCTCACGCTCACCCTCACTCTTAGCCAACAGGCTACAGAGCCACATGTCTATTGGTAGCTCAGCAAGGTTGTGCTGGGGCATGTGTGTGGTGGGCTGGTAAAGAGCAAGGAACAGTGAGGTGGAATGGATGGATTCCTGAGGGATCATGTTGGCATGATCATAACCAGGTCAAAGACCCCAGTGCTTCAGTCCTGTGGGAATGCCAAGGCTTTCCCTAGACTGAGTAAGGATGCTGACAGTATACAGAAAGTGTCAATCTCCAGAAGACCCCACTTGAGCTTCCCCCTCCCAAATGAGAGCATCATGAGGGTGCTTCCCTACAGAGACATGTTACAAAAGTTAGCCTGTATATAATAAACTGAGTTTCAGGACAGCCTGGTGTGTCTTCATAGAGATACATGACCCACTCGACCCCAGCTTTTCTGTATGTGCCTATCATTTCTTCATTCTCTGATGTTCTAGTTAGGCCAATCCCAAAGCTCTGGCTGGAAAAAAGTGAGGAGAGGTCTGTAGAAGACACGATGACTTCCCCTCTACCTCTAGCTTAGGCATTAGCAACCACTCTCTCCCCTGTCTCTCAGACCAGCTATGCCCCCAGATAACACTGGACTCTTTTTCTTCCTAGCCAGGTCCTTGCTTACTGCAGTCCTGTCCTCCAGAGTCACCCACTGCCCATGCCTAGAGATTGTTTGTTAGAGGATCTCAGACATCAGGTCAACGTTAGAAGCACCTGGTCCTCACTTTCCAGCACCTGGGCTGTCCTTGGAAGCTGGAAGAAACTATGGTGATACGTCACCTGCCAAAGTCACAATTTGACTTTCTACTGGCCCACATTTTGTGTACTGAGTAGAGTTCAAGGGACATTCTGACTCTCGCCCTTCTCAAATTATCTACCCCACTTGAGGTAACAGGAAGTCTGTTCTTTCTTCCAGGCCAAGGACACCTAGTACAGAGATAGAGAACTTGGCTCCCCATCAGGAATTGAATTATCTTTTGGAGGATCAGTTTAGTCATTGACTCAGATCCAAGAATTGGAATGGAAGGCATTTGCACATCTTAATGCAGAGGATTAAACAAGTGTGTGTTACACAAACTATATTCTCCCTGGCAGAGTCAAATAACAAAATTAAGGTTTCCTCCTGAAACATCTCCTTGCTCTGTCTCAACCCCCCTCCCCCATAACTGACATTTTCAGCTGGCTCAGTGCCCCTCCAGCTCTGCCTTAGAAGCGCGTGGGCAGATGCTGCCCATGTGCTGGGCCTTTCCTTGTGTGTAAATGCCCTTGCTCTGTCCTTGTATGATTTGTCTAGATCTTGCTTCCAGCCGCTTTTGTTAAGCATCCACAGACAGTGCATCTATGAGTGTTCTTAAACTTGTTTCTTTGGGGGAACAGTAAATAGTGAGTGGAATTCTGAATCATCGGGCATTTAACAAAAGCTAGACACGGCTAATTTTGTCTCTAAATAGCCATGCACACCTATGTGCATTTAGAGTCTGGCTATCTCACAAGGAAAGATGCCATTACAGGTCATGGCTAGACCTGAAGGGGCAGGATTGTGTCACTGAACAGAGGAATTGGGGTGGGGTGTCCCCAGGCTATGGAACCACTTCTGGATCACTCACAGCAGCCCTCTGTTATGAACAGGTACCATTTGGGTGCCTCTCTGAACAGCGGTCCCAGGCTCTGCACTGGTGTCCAGAACCAGGAGAGGTGAGAGCTGCCGTCCTCTCTCTGCCTCGGCTTGGGGGGGGGGGGGGGAAGAAAGCAGGTGTTGGAAGCGAGCTCAGAAGCACTGACGTTCTGCCTTTGCTTTTCTGTGATTGGTCATTAAGTTCTTTTGTTTAGGGTGGGGGTGGGGGGAGGGTGGGGAGCTTTAGTTATTGCTATTTTATGTCTGAGGTGATACATTTACATGATTAAAAAAGATCAAACTATATAGAAATACACGGGAGGGGGGCTTTATTCCTACGCGTGTTCACGTTTTATTTCCTGGCTCTTCCTATGTGTCCTCTAGAAACTTCAGATCAAATAGGAGTGCATTAGGTGGCTTTGCCCATTTCTCTGCCCTCTGTTATGTGAGTTTGTATTTTGAGTCTTGCTTCTTCCTGAATGTTTTGGAGAGAGTTCCATATCGATGCAGAGAGCCAGGTCTTTTCTCATTCTTCAGTTTTATCTCAGAATCTTTAACCAGTCTTTTGTTGGTACTGCATAGTTCTAATGTTTGCAAGTGATCCATGTAAAATGAACAATTCTGATTCTCTATGCTTCATATAGTTCACCCACAAACACACAGACATACACACAGACACACACAGACACACAGACACAGACACACACAGACACAGACACACACAGACACAGACACACACACAGATACACACACAAAGAGACCCACAGACACACACACATAGACACACACATAGACACACACAGATACAGACACACACAGACACAGACACACACAGACAGACACATACAGACATACACACACAGACACAGGAACACAGACATACAGACACAGACACACAGACACACACAGACACACACAGACACACACAGACAGACATGCACACACACACACACACACACACACACACACACAGGCAAAAGCCTCAGATGTAAGATGGCTGGGATAAAGTTGTCATCACATTTTCTTCCGTAGAGGTCATACTTCCATGTATAATGTTTAACAATGGGGTTTCCCTACAGTTTTGCCAACTTTAAGAGGGCATGTTAAACCTTAGATTTTTTTTTTGCCCATCACACAAGAACACATCAATATCTCAAAGTCCTTTTGAGTTGACTTTCTTCTTATGAGTAACGCTGAGTAACCCTTGCTCTGCCCAGGATCTGATGCATTCCCCTTTATCATCGGCCTGCCCTGCTAATAACCCTTAAGTTTGCTGTTTTGTTGGGTGCTTATTATGTACTTCCACTAATATTTTGAAGGAGCTCTTTGTATGCTCAGAGAATTATCCCTTTATATGGGATGGAGTACAGTTTTCTTTTCTGTAATTTGTTTTGTGTTTTGACTTAGCTTCTGGTTATTCTTGATTTTATTTGTGCATCGCTCACTCTCATATCCCCATGCCTTTGTTCCTCTGGTCCCTAGACCTGATGTTTCCCCCCCACCACCCCGTTTTTCTAACTTGCCATTGTTCCTTTAGATCTGGCTCAAATGTCACCCTCCCTGGTTTGTCATCTCTCCTGCCAGACACTGTAGGTCTTTCCTAGCTACTTCTTTTATACTTTATCTTGTCTCCATTTGGTCATGTTTTCTTAATTACTATATCTATTCATCCTTCCATTTTCTATCTATCTCCTATCCAAGCTTATTCTTAACTCTCAGCATATTCATCTCTCTACTAGGAGCTCAAGCACTGGTTAAATAGGTGTCTGTGAACTAAATGACTTAGGACCAAAAGTTACTCCCTTTAAAGTTTCAGCTGATCTTATTTTTTTTTTTTTATGAATCATGTGTAATGAAAATCCCTTTGTGTGTGTGTGTGTGTGTGTGTGTGTGTATGTCTAGGGGTGGAGACCAGAGATCAAAATCGGTTGTCTTCCTCAATTATTTTCCACCTTAATTTTTGAGACAGGGTCCCTTGCTGGATGTGGATACCTAGTAGACTAGCTGACTGTCAAGCCCCGGGATCTTCCTGCTCCCACATCTCCAGTGTTGAAATTACAGGCGTGTACCACCATGCCAGGGTTTTTATATGAATGTTGGGGATCTTATTCAGGTCCTCCTGCTTATATGATAAAGCACTTCACTGGTTATGCCATCTCCCCAGCCCTCAAATATCCTTGAGAAAGGAAGGAAGGAAGGAAAGAAAGGAGGGAGGGAGGGAGGGAGGAAGGAAGGAAGGAAAGAAAGAAAGAAAGAAAGAAAGAAAGAAAGAAAGAGAAAGAAAGAAAGAAGGAAAGAGAGAAAGAAAGAAAGGAGAAAGATGTTGAGAGGGCGAGTGAGGTTTAGACCTAGACACAAGGACATGTCTAGGGTACGTTGTTGCCCTCAGCTGCGAGGAATGGGCTTCTTGACCTCCAGTGAGGATCCTCATGACCCAATTTCTCTTTTCCTTCCTGTGCAAAATCTAAGAGAAGTCAATAACCAGGCAGAACATTTTTTTTTAGTGAAATTTATTTCATAGTAATCAAAACAATGTGCTAGTGCTTCTTTCATAAAATTCTCATCCACATAATAGAAACCTATTTATTCTCAGCTTCAATGAAAGGGCTCAGTGCAGGCTATGCACTGGTCCAAATTCAATTTATTCCATACACACTGACCACTAGATTCTTTTGTAAACAATGCTGCCTCACATCCCCCTTGAATCAACTTAAATAGATCAACCAATCAATAAATACATAAATAAATAGGTAGTCACCCATCAGAGGCAAGGAAGAAACCACAGGCTTTCTTAGAACAGAATGTGCCACAGTTTCTCATGGTGAGTGAGCTGGCTTGGCAGAGGACTGAGCTGTCTGCTCATTCACGACAAGGGAGCTCCTTACCATGTCCTGGGGAAGGCAGTAGAAACAGTTCCGCCCATACTTTAGGAAGACACAGGTTCCATGGTGAAGTCAATTATGTCCTGACCACTGTTGTTTCCCAGGAAGACAGGCTTGTGCTCTGCCTGAGAGGTACTGATGTACCAGTTGGGGAACTGCGCAGACTCAAACTCCATTTTGGTCTTGACTTCTATCTTGTTGAAGACAAACCGCTTTTCCATCTTCTTCTTTGGGTGTTGTTTGGGATCCACGCTCTGCAGAAAAATAGGAAGAAGAAATGTGTTCATGTCTGTGTCTGTGTTCATGTGTCCATGTCTGTGTCCCTGTGTGTGTGTGTGTGTGTGTGTGTGTGTGTGTGTGAGACAGAAAGGATAAAGCTACCACAGTAGACATGCTCTCAGGGCTACTGCAAAAGAGATTGAAAAAGAGGTTGTGGGTCTTGAGGCCACATTCTTTACTGTTGAACCCCAGCTTTCTATTATCACTGAAGGAACCCTTTGGTTTTTTTTCTGAATCTCCTAAGGGAGGATTCACCATATGGGTGAGAATTATATCAAAGCTTCCAGGACTACCTACTTTCCATGTATTTTGTCACATTTCCCCCTAAAGCCCTGGATAGAGTGGCACCAGCTCGTGAATGGAACTTTAGTTAGGAAAGCTGCAAGTGCCAGGAGAGGTCTGAGGATCGATGGTGAACCCTTTCACTGCGTTCTCCAAGTGTCCTGTGTCAAATGGGAAAAACTGTCACCACATACAACCCTTCCATCCTTGACACTGTGAGGTCTGTGATTGAGGAAATCCATCAAAAAAAGATTGATTTCCCTTGGTGGCAGTGAGGTTTATATGCACTTAAAAGTTATGCTAATTTTATTCTATATTTAAGTAAATTGTCAAGAAGACCTCTGATGTTCATGTTTTCTGTCGGGTTGGGCAGGTGGATGTCTGGGAAGTAAATAAAGGCAAAAAGTCTCAGGTGAGCAATGGGGGGGTGGCTTCTCTATAGAGATGGACTCACCTCCAGCTGCAGGGTGGGTGTGCCGTCTTTCATTACACAAGACAGGTATAGATTCTTTCCTCTGAGGCCCAAGACCACAGGTATTTTGTCATTGCTTGTTTCTCCGTGTACAAAGCTCATGGAGAATACCACTGGAGAAAAGAGAGGAGTCTGGGTCAAGGGTACAGCAGTACAGGGTGGGATCAAGCATTAGACACGACAGGCAAAACCCATGCAGTCCTCCGTGGGAACCCAGAATGCGCTTCCTCAGACACAAGGTATGGGCTGGCGGTGCTAGACAGAGTCATAGACAGTAGCAAGGTCAGTGGGCTGGTCCAGGATTCCCTCAGGGCCTCTTAGGAGCATCAATGAAGAATAAAAGGTGTCTAGTTGTTAAGCTCTAAGGAATAAAGCTGTCATGTGACTGGCAGGTTGTGTGCTTGTCTACATGAGAAGTACAGTTTGGTCACTATGAAAACAGAGCTGTGCTCCTGAAAGGACTCAGGAGCCAGCACGTTTTGAGGAAAATAGAATAGTAGTGGGGTAGATCTGTCTTAGCTGGGGAGTGTGGCTTCAAAAAAGAGACCCCCATTTGGATCTTAGGCACAGCACCTCATTTGGAAGCCCCTGCCGCTTTTATGACTTCATCCAGAAACAAGAATTCTTCTTTATAAAGGTTATCCAGAAATAAGATGCTCTTCACCTGGACCAGAGCAGACAGCTCCCCCCAAAACTTCTAAGATCAGAAGCTAAAAGGAGACCCCCAACTGCTGCTGTTAGCTCTTGTCCCCTCAGCTATGGTGGCATGGTACCAGGCCCATCCGATCATCTAAAGGAGCCCTGGCTGCACTTGGAACGCTTGTTATTAGGGAAGAGAGTTGTATGTTCCTGATGGTCAGTAAACCTCCCTCCAGGGAACCATGTGGTGTTGGTGGGAAGGATATCAGCACAAGGGACAGGACTGGGGCCAGAAACGGTCATATCAGTTCTCGACCATCCGCAGTTCAGCCTCAAATGAGGCAAAAACGTACCCACAGGCAGTTATTGCACGTCCATCAAATGACTTCACACTAATGTGTTATCCCTATATAACAGGCCTGGAAGAATGAGCCCTTTTCTTTTCTTTTTATTTCTTTTTTCTTTCCTTTCCTTCCCCTTCATTCCTTACTATTTTCTTCCTTTCTTTCTTTCTTCCTTTCTTCCTTTCTTCCTTTCTTCCTTTCTTCCTTTCTTCCTTCCTTCCTTCCTTCCTTCCTTCCTTCCTTCCTTCCTTCCTTCCTTCCTTCCTTTCTTTCTTTCTTTCTTTCTTTCTTTCTTTCTTTCTTTCTTTCTTTCTTTCTTTCTTTCTTCCTTTCTTTTCTTTTTTTCTTTCTGTATATTGACCATACTGTTCCATCTTAAAACACAGAGACCTAGTGGGCTGCCAGGAGGCCAAAAAGGGAAAGATGTTTCTACTTACCTTGTTGGTTTATATTCTGTCCATTGAGGTGGAGAGCTTTCAGCTCACATGGTTCACACAGCACAAGGCTTTTTTGTTGTTCGTCTCGGAGCCTGCAGTGCAGCTGTCTAATGGGAGCGTCGTGGAGTAACACGTCCTCGTCGTCCCATGAGTCCCAGAGGATGGGTTCTGAAAGTTGAAGGAAGAACTGATGTTGTTTAGGCAGACAATTAGAAATGCAAGCACTGTGAAATGAAGCAGCAGAATTTGGTTTACTGAGCAACATCTAAGCATGCACAGTCAAGATTCTATTCTAATTTTAGTTGGGGTGTAAAGAAATTGGGAGTGGGCTGAGCAAGAACATTGGCTTTGGCATCATGAGACAAGCTTTGGTGTTATGACAGTTCACTGTGGACTAGCAATAGTGGTACTTGCATGAAATGATGGCAGTAATAAGACCAGCTCAACAGGGAGATTGTGAGATTTGCCAGCTCTAGTGTAAGCCAAAGTACTCGCAAATCAATGATTGGATTGCGATTGTGAGCATCATTAAAGCCTTCTTTTAAGTTAATCAGCTCAAGATAGAACTGATTTGTTTGGAGGCTTCCTTGCTTTCTTCTAATGGTTGGAATGTCTAGTTCTAAGGGTCTTGCACTTGGGGAGGGAAATTGACTACTAAGAGGTGGACTGAGAAGGGCCAGGGCGAAGGTCTACTGTCTGCTCTCAGCCCTCATTAAGTACCTTCTTCAAAGATGAAGGAAAAGAAGGTTCTCGGGTCCTCATCCTGGAAGGTCCATGGGCCTTGGCAAGACACAGGTAACTGCCACAGCTTCTCCACAGCCACAATGAGTGACACCACCTGCCTGAAGCTCTTGTTGATATGTTCCTGCGAGATTTGAAGCTGAATGCTCTCATCTGGATAGCCCAGGTTAAGGGCTTGGATGCATCCCTGTGGAGAAACCAGGCAGTGAGCACATCAAGTCATCAGACCAGGGAACTCCTATATTAACCCCAGAGAACACCAAGGGCCCTGGAGATAAGTTCTTAACCACAAACCCTGTGTCTCTGGAGCCCAGAAAATTTAATTGGTTTACCCAGGGTTACATGGCAACCAGACACAGGCTTCCTGGCATTCTCTATAGTAAACCTCATTTCTACTTTATCTTTTTGATACAGACCTTGCCTCACTGTCTAATTAGACCTACTTAAACCTTTCATCTTCTGGTGTCCTTGCTGCTCAAACATCATGCATTTAATTTCTCATGACAGTATGTTCATGTTATCTTCTGTTCAAGATAGCCTGATGAGATCACCCATCAGGCTCTCAATGGCTTTTCATACACTCTTTCCTCATAGGTGTTTGGCAGACACTATAAGCACAGATTTTGTTTGTAAAATATGTTACCACTTTCCTGTTCTTTGGAGAAACATCCCATTAAGGCTTAACCAAAGTTGCCTTGAAGCATGATAATAGTTTCAAAGCTTGAAGGACAGTGATAGATAATTTCAATTGTGTAAAGGAAAGGTTGACCAGGAGAGAAGTTTCTGTCCAGAGTAGAGGCTCTCAGCGAAAGCCAGGTTCTGGAGCAGGCAGTGGGGACCAGAACCTGGCTGAGAAGGTGAGAGGCTTCACCCAAGGCTGACCTAACCAGTTCTAGTGGTCTTAAAACATATTCATTTAAGCTGAGGACTAGATTTTGAAGCTGGGGGAGACTGTTGTTGACTTGGGAAAAGGTCTTAGAGAAGCAGCTACCTTCTGAGCAGGGCAATGATGTGGCTGGATTGATGTCAGGTGACATTAGAGTGTTCTCAGACATCATAGGAAGGGACAGGCTGGGATGCAACATGGCTCTTCATAAGAACAAGTCTGGAAAATGCCCTAATGCTAGGATGGACTTGGCCAGCACTGAAAACATTTCAGAGTGGAAGGTTGTTGCAGAATGCCAACATTTCAGAGATCTTCTGTCTCAGGCCCTGTGGTTCTGAGATGAGAGCCCAAAGGACACAGTGTGGACTCGTCTGAGATCACACAGCAATGAAAGGTCTTGTCTAAGGCTACAATTTTTTTTAAATCCAAATAACATTTTGTTTATATCACTTATTTCTAATTATCTTAATCTCCTCCCCAGGAACATAGGAAACTATTCTTTGGCGGAGACGGAAGATAAGCTAATTCTGAAGATCATCCTCTCCGGATCCAGAGTTTGATTTAAGTGATCAGATTAAGCTCCATCCATCTGATTGAGGACTAAATGTATATAGAAGACTTGACTGTCTTCCTGGCATAAAACACCATGATCTCCCTCAGCAAGCCTTTTTGTGTGACTATGATAAATGGAAGCTGTGTGGGAGCTGGGTCAGTGTATGGGTTGCCTTGTCTGTGGCACTGAAAGAGGCAAAATAATCCCATCACAAAATAGCCTGGGAGCAAGGCAGTCCCGTATCCCCCCCTCCCCACTCCCTTTTTGCCACAGTCTCTCCACACGGTGGGAGTCAAGCTCAAGAGTCTCACCTTCATCTTTTGGGGTCCATCAACCTCAAAGAACAGGTCATTCTCATCACTGTAATGAAAACAGTCATGGTCAAATGATAGCTCCTTATCAATACTGATCAGACAGAATTTCACTGTTAAAAAAGCCATGCATGCTATGACACTCAAAGCTTCCCGAAGACTTCTGCCAAGTTCTACAGTGTTACATAAGTAACAGTCTAGAAGCAGATTCTGGGCCAGGTCTAAGTGGGTACTCTGAGCGCTCTCTGTTGACTTCTGATGCCTAAATTCTAGACCAGCAGAGTTAGCTGAAGTCTGAGCCTTGCTTCCAAGCCAGACTTTGCAAAGAGGGTCCCCTATGCTGTCCATGTGGAAGTTTTTCTTTCCTTTGCATCTGCAGGTGTCCCTGTAGTGACAACACCTAAGTCCCCAGGCAGGGCTTGCAAGTGGAGAAATCCACCTTTAAGTCAGGTTGCTTGAACACTGATAGCCACTAAAGGAGATGAGTTGGGGGCACTCTGGCCTCTGAAAGTAGACAGCCCTCCTTTCCTGAAAGCAGAGCGCTGGACACATGCCCGCTCTCCTGTTTCCACTGACCTGTCAAAAGGTGTCATTTCACAGGTGAGTTCAGGAACTGTTGCCATAGCTGCTTCAGACACCTGTGTGAAAAGAGAAGTGGGTGGGCATCCAGGTTAGCTCCCTGAGGGGCTGCCTTCATTTGTCTTTCTCTCAGCTCTAGTTCAGAGCAGGCATGCTAAACTGATCCCTGAGGAATGAACGAATGGGTCTAGAACAGTGGTCCTTTTGGAGTCAAGCGATCCTTTCACAGGGGTTGCCTAAGACCATTGGATCACACAGATATTTACATTACAATTCATAACAGTAGCAAAATTACAGTTATGAAGTAGCAGTGAAAATAATTTTAGGGTTTTGGGGGTCACTACAACATGGGGAACAGCATTAGGAAGCTGCTTTAGAAGAAAACAACAGCTGAGCTAAACCCCAAACAGAAAATCTTTTCTAGGAGAGAGTAGTTATTGTTTAGATGTCAGCTGCTATACAAACAGTATTCATTTCCAGAGTATTTCATAAGCTATGGACTTACAGCTACTTTTTATAAATAAAAAGCCCAAAGCCCATCAGTGGGGAGAGAGAGAGAGAGAGAGAGAGAGAGAGAGAGAGAGAGAGAGAGAGAGAGAGAGAGAGAGAGCCTTTTTCTGAGAGGTAAGTCTTACTTGCACAAGGAAGCCTGGCCGGAGAGGATCCCAGATCAGCCTGTTATGCCTCGAGCCACCGCAGGGTTTGTTATCCACTATTTTCCCTCTCTTGTTTTATAGTCTTAAAAAGCAGAAGTGAAGAGCTGAGAAAATTTCCCTTGGGTTAACTGATTTCACAACCAAACTGAAGGTAGAGGAAGGGGGAGAAGATTGGTGGAAGCTCTTAGGAAGAAGCTGTCGTTACCCTGAAATAATGTCTAATCCCTGGAAGTACAAGGGGTGGCGGTAGACTGTGACACATTTGCAAGTGTGTCATCGTGGGGGAAACGGGCATTATTTCCCCCTGGACAATTGTGCAGATGGTGTCAATATTAAAAATATTGGGTTTTCCTGGGTTAGCTGTACATTTAAGTCAGGACGTGCGGAATAGAGAAGAGCACGTAGATGCACACCCGGAAGTGTGTCACCTCTCTTGCCCCCCTGTGCTTGAGCTGAGGGAGCTTCCCAGTTGAAGTTTGGTAACTGGATGGTGCTACTGTGCCCTCCATCAACTGTGTTAGCAGGGGCTTCTGGAGAGACACTGGTGCTTCCTTGTGTGGGTCAGGGCATGCGCAGTACGCAGGCATCTGTGTAGGCTTGTCATAGGGTCAGGAAATCCTGGAAGCAAGCTTACGCAGTCCGATAATGCCACAGTGCCTATTTTCTTTCTTTTATTGGATATTTTCTTTATTTACATTTCAAATGTTATCCCCTTTCCAGGTCTCCCCTCCGGAAACCCCCAGACCATCCCCCTTCCCCTGCCTCTGTGAGGATGCCCCCACCCCATCCACCCACTTCTGTCTTCCTGACCTGCCAGGGTGCTTATAATGCCATAGCCAGTCTCATATTGAAATCATGAACTAGGTGGTCAGCAGAATGAGCCTGAATTCAGTTGCACCATGGAAAGGTGGCAAATGAGGCATCTGCATATTCATGATCACAGTTCATCTTAAAAAGTGAAGAGATATTCCTTTTCTAAAAAAAATTTTTTTTTTTGGAAAATTCTTGTTTCTATAAGATCTGGGGAGAGCAAATCTCTTGGCAATATCAAGCCTCACTAGGCTGTTAACTCAGAGCCCAGAGCGCCTACCCAGGGGAGCTCTTCTTGCTTGGATGGAGTGAACCAGGTCATGTGAATGGTGCATGCAGTCTTTTGGGCACATCTATGGTATAGTAGAATCATCAGTGGAAACCTAACTCATTTTCTAAGCCCTCAGAGAGTCCATGGACTCTCTCAGAGCCAGGTCTAGTGCAGTGCTTGGCATATGGATGCAGGCAGTAGGGGCTTCCATGGGTGAGCAGGAATTTGGCAATGTGTTCATTCAGATGGGTTTGTACCTAGTAAGTTTTGGTTACTGAGCTTATTCTGCAGCACTAAAGGGAAATAGAGAGAGAGAATTAGAAGCAGGAATAGGCAAGGCTCTACTACGAAACAAGGCTTACTTACTTGGCAGCCTTCTTTCACCTACTTTGGCTCACAGTATCTCAATTTCAGGCAAGCAATCAGAAGAATCCCATCTTTGACCAGCTATATGTTTGATTTGAAATCTGAAGATGGTTTAGGATCTCAGTTTCATTTGAGTTTGGTGAGCAATGGTCAGTTCTAGCATTAAGATCTTATAAGATTTATTATCTGGTCCTGTAGCAGTCCAGAGGTCCTGCCTTGACCACCTGGTTCACTTGTCTATTCTGCCTTCACAGGATCCACATTTCAAACTAACCATTGGTATCCAAGCCTGCCTGGGGGGACTGACACCTCCCTCAGAGCCTGTGTGCAGGGCTGGAGGGTCTGCTGATTTTGTGGGCTGTCCTGACAGAGATTATTAGAGACCCCTTTGGTCTGCTGATGTGAGTTGAGCCAGGGATGATGAAAACCAGGGACAGATAACTAGGTTCAGGGACAGGTTAACTAGGGGCCTGAGCATCAGCTCCAAGTTCCTTCTCCCTGGATGATTTGTTAGGAACCATGAGCTCAGTCTAGTTCTAGCATCTTCTCCACCATCTGCTGTTATAACACTCCTAAACCCAAGTCTGATGCCTGAGAGGAGTGATTGTCTGGTAAGATTTGGAGGACGGGGACCACATGCATGAATACAAATGGCCATTCAAGTGTGAATAAGATGAGGAGATGAGAGGTTTGTCTGGGGCAATGATCTGGTTGATGATTCTTTTTCTTCTAGAGGGAAATTTTGGAACTATGGGGCAATGCCTCTGATACTCTATTCTATCATACTGCATCCTGGCCCTGTGGTATCCCTTGTTGTATAGAGAAGGCAAGTTGCACAATATGTGTATCAAACCCTGTCTCTCAGGCTATACTTCCTTCTGCTCCCCAATGAGCAGAAGAAATAACTCACTATAGAAACTGTTATGCTGGGGGTGTGGTATAGTGATGGCAATCCTGATGATGATGTAGGCAAAGGAAATGAACAAAGCAAAGGAGGAAGTGGGCAAGGCCAGAGTGGTGATGGGTACTCTAGCTTTTGGGGAGTTCTTCAGTTCTTGGCATACTCAGCACTTTTCAGCTGTAAGGTTCCCTCTGTTCTGGCATCTCATGCCTCCAAGATGGAGGTAGGCATTTCTTCAAAGCTTGTACCTGTCTTACTTACTTTTCTATTACTGTGATAAATATGAATACTGTGTAGCCCAGACTGGCTTCAAAGTTATGACAATTCTCCTGCATTTTCCTCCCAAGGTCTGAGAGTACAGGTGTGCACTCCCAGGCCTGGTTGGTGCCTGTGTTCTATACTGGGTGCTTCCTTCTTTGCTTATCCTCTTGCTCAGAACAGAACTAAGCAATGACTGTCCTCACTACTTTCTCCAGACATTGTCTTATTCCTCAAGTTGATGATTTAGCACAGGTCTTTGGGGTCTGTTCTTTCTCTCTCATCTTTTCTATCCTAGTTAGTTTTATGTCAATTTAACACAAGCTAGAATCATCAGAGAGGAGGGAGCCTTAACTGACAAAATACTTCCATAAAATCAGTTTGTAGGCAAGCCTGTAGGAAATTTTATTAATTGGTATTTATTTGGGGAGGAACCAGCTCATTGTAGGTGGTGCCATCCCTGGGCTGCTGGTCCTGGGTTCTGTAAGAAAGCAGGTTGAACAAGCCACGAGGAGCAATCCAATAAGCAGCATCCCTCCATGATCGCTACATCAGCTCCTGGTTCCAGGTTCCTGCCTTGTTTGAGTTCCTATCCCGATTTCCTTTGATGATAAACTGTGATGTGGAAATGTAAGCCAAATAAATCCTTTCCTCCCCAAGTTACTTTGGTCATGGCGTTTCATTATAGTAATGGTAGCCTAAATGAAAATGGGTGACACCAAGATTTACTCTGACATTACTATGACAGACCTGAGCATATTGTTTTGGAAAGACTTTGGGAAAGATACTGTGTAAATTTGTTTTTGTCATGAAATATCTTGGTTTCTTTATCTATGGTAATTGAGAGATTTGCTGGATATAGCAGTCTGGGTTGACATTTGTGTTCCCTTAGGGTCTGCATGACATCTGCCCAGGCTCTTCTGGCTTTCACAGTCTCTGGTGAGAAGTCCAGTGTAATTCTGATAGGTCTACCTTTATATGTTACTTGACCTTTTCCCCTTCCTGCTTTTAATATTCTTTCTTTGTTTAGTACATTTGGTGTTTTAATTATTATGTGACGGGAGGAATTTCTTTTCTGGTCAAATCTATTTAGATTTCCATAGGCTTCTTGTATGTTCATGGGCATCTCTTTCTTTAGGCTAGGGAAGTTTTCTGCTATAATTCTGTTGAAGACATTTACTGGCCCTTTAATTTGGAAATCTTCACTCTCTTCTATACCTATAATCCTTAGGTTTGGTCTTCTCACTGTGTCCTGGATTTCCTGGATGTTTTGGGGTCAGGAGCTTTTTTCATTTTTCATTTTCTTTGACTGTTGTATCAGTGCTTTTTATGGTATTTTCTACATCTGAGATTCTCTCTTCTATCTCTTGTATTCTGTTGTTGATGCTTGGATCCATGACTCCTGACTTCTTTCCTAGGTTTTCTATGTTCCCAGTTGTATTTGAATTTGTAAGTAAGGATTGTGGAACCTTTAAGTTGTTTATGTTTTATAGTGTGATATTAATATTAACATGACATCTTGGGAATAAGTAAAAAAAGAAAGGTTCTAATTAAAAAGTAATATGTTGGGGCTTGAGCTCAGCAGTTTAGAGCATTGACTGCTTATCCAGAGGTCCTGAGTTCAAATCCCAGCACCCACATGGTGGCTCACAATGTCTGTAACAGTAGTCCCATTGGTCCAATGCACTCTTCTGGTGTGCAGATGTACATGCAGGTGAAAACACCCATATACATAAAATATATAAGCAAATAAGTCTTAAAAAAGAAAAGTGTTGTGTTTGTGTATCAGGTTGACAAGGAGTCAGTTGTACTGGTTAGTTTTATGTCAATGACACAATTACAGTCATCAGAGAGGAGAGAAACTCAATTGAGAAAATGCCTCTATAAGATCTAGCTGTAGGTAGGCGTGTAGGGCATTTTATTAATTGGTGATTAATAAGAGAGGGCACAGCTCATTGAGAGTGATGCCATCCCTGCGTTGGTGGTTCTGGGTTCTATAAGAAAGTGGACTGAACAAGCCAAGGGAAGCAAGTCAGTGAGCAGCACCCCTCCGTGGCCTTTGTATCAGCTCCTGCCTCCAGGTTCCTGCCCTGCTTGTGTTCCTGTCCTGACATCCTCCAGTGATGACTAGCAATGTGACCGTGTACATGGAATAAATGCTTTTCTCCCCAAGTTTCTTTGGTCATGGTGTTTCATTATAGCAGAAGTAACCATAATTAAGACATTTTCCATGGTTCTTTCTAGAGTTTATCAGAAATGATCAATTATGTCTTGTGTATAGTTCTGGTACTCTCCATTTATTTATTTATTTATTTATTTATTTATTTATTTATTTATTTATTTAGCTTAAGGGATTTAGGATTAGGCACTATGGTCTTCATACAAATTTTCTTGTTTGTTTTATAATTACTTATTTTTAATTTAAAAAAGGTTTTATTTGTGTGCATGGGTTGCTTGAATGCATGCATGTACACCATGCATATGCACTATGCATGTGCATGTACAATGCCTGCAGAACTCCCTGGGATTAGACTTACAGGTGTTTATAAGATACCATGTGGGCTGGAAATTGAACTACAGTCTTCTGGAAGAATAGTCAGAGCTCTTAACTGCTGAGCCAACTCTCCAGTTCTGTTTTGGGTTGTTATTAGTCTTTGTGTATGTATGGTGTGTAGTGATACATGTATGGCACACATGTGGAGCTCAGAGGACAACTTTGTACAGATGTTTCTCTTTTCACTTTCTCTTTATTTCTGATGATTAAACTCAGGTCACCTGGCCTATATAGCCAGCACCTTTACCCACTGAACCAAACAGTCTCACTGTTAGATTGACTTTCAATCTAAGATCCTTTGTATCAGCTGGGATTATGGGTGAACATGATCACATCCATTCATGATCTTCAGTTTCAAGGACTCTGTCCTTCCCCTACAACATCATCTCTAGTTAGCCTGTTCTCTTTTTGGACCCATGAGCTCAGAAAAGGTGTAGACAGATTCCAGTGAAGATTTAATTTCCTCCCTTATCTAGAGTAAGGGAGACTTAAACAAAGGAACTGATATGTGAGCCTTGTAATACATGGTCTGTTGAAGTTAGGCCTGGTTCTGCCTTCTAGCCCCATGATCCCAGAAATAAGACTCAGACTCAAATAATATTTCCAAATACCTTGGTCATATAGCTAGCTCTACTCTAACTAGATCATAACTACAGATAACCTATTTATTTTAACCTACATTCTGCTACACAGCTGGGCTACCTGTGCTCATGTATCATGTGCCTGTCTCCTCACATCTTTTCTGGCTCCCCCCCCCCCCCATCCCCTCCTTCTTTCCCAGACTTTCTCTTCCAGATGTCCCACCTCTATTTACTGCCAAAGCCTTAGGCCATAGGCTTTTTAATTGACAGGTGAGGCATTCATACAATACACAAGGTGCTCTCTCTATAATGGTCTCTAACAGATTTCTCTTTTTTGATGGACAAGCAGTTGTTCTGCCTTTGGAAGGTCACTGGAAGCATGGCTTCCCTTTGTATCTAGCAAAAACAGCTCTAGGTGGCTAGCTGCATGACTTTCTGTTATTTTTTTCACAGTGGGCGAAAATGCCACAAACAAGGGACTCTGGTACTACTTTTCTGAGGGTTCTGGAAATGCATCACAAAAAGATTTATTTATTTATTTATTTATTTATTTATTTATTTATTTATTTGTAATGATTTTGAGTGCTTTGCCTGCACGGACACATGTGCACCATGTACATGCCTGGTACCTGAGTAGGTTAGAAGATCAAATCCTTGAACAGAGTTACAGACAGTTGGGACCCTGGAAATGAATCTGGGTCCTCTGCAAGAGCGCCCATCTCTCCAGCACCTGTTAATGTTTTCTAAAAGAGCATATGGGTTTTCCTTCAGGTGCAATGACTTTGCTATTACTTCAGAAGAGCAGCCATTACTAATGCATAATTTAATGGGCTTCTGTTGGGAGCACAGCATGAAGCTCCTTATGCTCCCAGATCTCCAGAGAAACCAGGAATGTTAAGCACACAGGACTGTTCCTTCAAAGGATTAGATATAAAACCTGTTTTCCCACCCAGAAAGCTGGGAGTTGGAGGTGATTGACAGCCTGGTGATCTCCATTATCTGTTGGGCCAGGCCATATAAAGCTCCTATAATCAGGACCAGAGGTGGTTAATAGCCCAGATGACTTCTACACTATCTGTATGATCAAGACCAGACCACATCCTTAGACCCTTAAGTTGGCCCAGGAGCATATCTACCACCCATCTTCTTGGAGGAAATGACATGTCCCCTAAATTGTTTCAATAGAATTATGCTTTCTTGTGCACTGGGGATCCTACTAACCAGGAAATTTTTTCCCAAACTGTATTGTGTTTTAAATATGGTGGCAATGAACCTCCTGTCACCAGACTCCCCAAGTCTGATCCAGGTTGATGAAATCAATCTGAACTGGGTTTTTATTTTCACATCTTCTCGGTTTGGACACCTGCAGGGTCCCCCACCTCCTCAGGCTTCGGTGGATTTTCTGCTTATCTTAGGTCGCAGTCTCTGTCTTACACCATCGTATTTTACCATTTTTTTTGGATGCAAACTAGAAACAATCTTTTCCCCCCAATGGTTCTTATGCAGCGCCTACTATCAGCCACTTCCCCCTGCAGCATCCCAGCCCCCATAATGACTTCTAAGTATTATCTAGTACTGCTCTACTGCACGTTTAATTGCTCTGACCACTTACTGGCCCTCCTCTTGTCTATATAGAACCCATCTATGGATCATTTTCTCAGATCCAATCCTATTCTAAGCAGGATTGCTGGGTAGAGATGTACATCTCAGGAATTCTGCTCCTGTGTTTCTATATTGTGTTTTTAACACTGGGGCGAACTCCACTCCATACCTTTCTTCGTTGCCCTTCAGTGGATGACATGTTGTGAGAATTTGTTTCTTTTCTGTCTCTGGGGACAACACTGGGACTTTCCAAATTAGTCGTTGGTTGTCTTCCTTCCCCTTTTCCAAGCTTCTTCCCTATTCTGATTCACTTCCTCACCTGTGACTGGCAGCCTTGTTTATGGATTTCCTTTGTCCTTTTGTTTTCTCCTCTGTTTTAAAAAAAAATCTCTTTTGGGTTTCTGCCTTTGGAATGATGTTTTATTATGGACTTAGGGCCCTTGAATCTATGATAAACTATTTCTAACATGTCTGATCTGCCTATTTTCATCTCTCTGGTTCTTACATCATGGGAGGTAGTTTGGCCATTTCCCTCTAGAACTGTTTTTTTTTTTTTTTTGTTAGATAGATTCTTTATTTACATTTCAAATGTCCCCTTTCCTGGTCCCCTTCCCATCTCACTCCCACCCCCCCAACCCCGTTCCCCAATCAACTCTCTCCCGCTTCCCTGTCCTGGTATTCCTCTGCACCGTGGCATGGAGCCTTTCCAGGACCTAGGGCTTCTCCTCCCTTTGATGTCCAGCAAGGTCATCATCTGCTGCCTATGCATCTGGAGCCATGGGTCTCTCCATGTGTACTCTCTGGTTGGTGGGTTAGTCCCTGGGAGCTCTGGGGGGAGGGTACTGGTTGGTTCATATTGTTGTTCCTCTTATGGTGCTGCAAACCCCTTCAGCTCCTTGGGTCCTTTCTCTAGCTCCACCGTTGGGGACCCTGTGCTCAGTTCAATGGCTGGCTGAGACTGTGCCCCTCTGTATTTGTCACGCACTAGCAGAGCCTCCCCCTCTAGGATGGTTTTAATTTCACATCTCCAGTCACTTCCTCCTTGTTGGATGGAACAGAGTTTTCCATCTCAAACAAGAGAAAGTTGTCATCAAGGCCACTCGGAATTTGTTGGTGTCTTGATCAAGTCCAGGACTAGACTCTGGGTGGCTGATATGACTGAGCAGTGTGGGGTGAAGGAGTGTAATCCTTACTGTGAAGACAAGACTCTAAGATTATTAGTATACAACCTAAAACTCATCAGGCTCTGGATTGGATTCCTTTCTTTACTGACAATAGAAGTTTAGCCAATCTGCCAATATCTCCTAGACATCAATGAGATAGTCACACGGTGTCCAGTCTTAAAAACAAAATTTCATATCTAGTGATGCTTGGTATAATGTACCAGGAAAGAGATATCAAGATTAGTGGTGATACAATGACCCTTATTAAGCTTTTTGGTATTATATACAATAATTTTTGTTTAGAATATTAAAGTGTTAAGTATCATGAGAGTATAAAGAGTAAAACGGAGAAGAGCTCCGTTCTCCACGCCTCACTTCCTCTCGCTGGAGAACTTCCACCAGAGATTGTTCTCCCGAACACTGCCATCCAAGGGCGTATCTATTTATCTCAAACCCACTATTCATAGATTAAGCTGTTCTTCTGTGTGGGTAACTTTCTCTCTATCCCTCTGACTACTGCGTTGTAGTTGGAGCTGTCTCCATTTTTATCCTGGCTATTTAAATTATATACTACTTGAATCCTTTGATTGCAATGGAAACTTCATCTACTTTCTAAACAGTCTTGGAGTTGTATCCAACAAGCAGATTGGAGGCCAGTAATCTGTTGCTTAAATCCTACCTTTGGTTCTGCAGCTCTTGTGCAGTCAGATCCAAACATGGACATGCTGTACAAAGCCTGCAGTGGACTCACAGGCTCTCCTCTCCGGTCTGTGCTTTAGCCTTTACCAGCTATTTGCAGCTCCCTACATAGTACATTCTCTCTGTCATCTGTGTTTTGGCACAACCTGTGATCCTGCTAAAATCTTTCTCTTCTTTGTCATTTGGGCCTACTCAGTCCTTCGAGATCCATCTCACGCTCCCCCTCCCTGTGACAAGCCAAGTGGTGGATGCTTTCTGTCTGTGTTCATCAGCATATCTTTATCATTAAGCCTTATCTGTACATGTGCTGCATGCGGTGAGATTTCCTGGCTCGTAGCTATGACTGGAGCCAGGGTACCACGAATGTTGACTGATGAAAGCCACAATCCTGCCATCAACATTCCTGGCTTCCATTTGGGACTAGTTTCCTGACAAGGGGGCCATCTACTCATTCTTCCATTCATACTTGGGCTGTGGCCTGGAAGAAGAGTGGGAGAGAGTAGGGAGGAGCTCACAGGCTTCCTCAAACTTATTTATATTATGTTCTGAGGGCAAAGTGGGTGTGTGACCGTGCTTTTTGGCTACTTTATTGGGTTCATATAGCTACCACCTTTCTCCAGCCTAATCCCTTCCAACCCCCAACACTAGGTAGGAGAGAAAGAAGGTTAGATGGGAAAAGGGGTATTCATCTCTTTAGACTACTTCCTGTTGATTAGGGCTATCAAGGTCCTTGGGACAAGTCCAATCTTTGTTGTCAGGATCTCCAACCAACTGTAATCCAGCAAACAGCAAACCAACAATTCAGCAAAAGTAGCAGCAGCATGGGCAGCATGGGCAGCATAGGCAGCATGGGCAGCATGGGCAGCATGGGCAGCATGGGCAGCATGGGCAGCATGGGCAGCATGGGCAGCAGGGAGGGAACCAGCAGCTGCCACCTCTCTCAGGGCTCTGGCATATTTATATTCTCTGAAGAGTCCCCAGAATTCCAAACACAAACTATTTTCAGCTGGCAGAATCACACCCTTGCCAGAGCACGAGGCAAATCATAGTCAGCTGCTGTGGACAGTCTGAAGCAGCCCCATAGTCTACACGTGGGACTAAAACAAAACCATGTTCTCATATAACATAACTGGGTTTTTAAGGAAACCAAAATTTTTACTACACAGGTGATTAAAATATGGCAAAGACTAGAGAAAGGGACATTGTCCATTCAGATCCTCACTTTGTGGTCTTAGTGACTCCTGTCTGGGGTTTTACTTCCTGTGCTCCGGAAAATGTATGCCATGGAAAGTATTGAGAGGGGTTTAGTTCTGTGTCCCTGAGTGGAAAGATCATAACCCTGGGTCCTGCCTGGTAGACTGTACCGGTCTAGCAGGTACGAAGTCAAGCAGTCCTCTGAGGCGGGGGTGAGGATTATAGGAAAGATGGAAAAGAAGACTCAGAGACATGAGAGTAATAAAATAGTGTATATTAAAAAAGAAAAAAAGAAATTGGGAGGACTGTCCAGCCAGTACTATGGCAGCCTTGAGTTTAATTCTCTTAGGTTTTAGATACTTTACAGTATCATGGGAAACAAAATCACAAGCCAGCAGAGACAATGGCTGAAGTATATTCAATATCTGTACCCATCTGGAGGCCTCCTGATTCCTCCTTGTTCCTTCCTCCAAGATTAACAGAACATTCATTCCCTCGCCTTGAACTTCAAGTGCATCCCTTCTTATCATTTCATGCGTCAGCAGACTAGGAAATCTGCCAGTAGACCCTGGCCTGACTTGACTCTGCCTGACAGGCAGGCTTTCACAAGAGGCAGGCAAAATAGCTCTGGACAGACTAGACTGTGCGGCTCTGGTAGCTCCCGTAGACTGTGTGGCTCTAGCTGACTCTGCACATTTGTCTGCCTTGCCTTACACATCGGTGTTCCTTCTGAAACTGCTTGCTAGCCAAGACTGCAATGTTTTCCAATAGGCTCCCACTCCCTGGCAGCTTCAAGGCACCTGAGGACCTGTTTAACTCTCTATTCAAATTCCCAACAAAATCTGATAGTCAAGGGGTGAGCCTTGCTAGAGATTAGGAGAGGTGCCAGACTTCCAACGCCAAGTCTTCCTGCCCGCACTGGGCATGCACATGGAGAGGAGGGCCTGGTGCTACATCCTGCTCTTGGGACAACCCAGGACTATGAAATTTCAGTGTCACCCTGGGCTGCAAACCTCAGCAGAATTTGCTTAGTTACTAGAAGTCGGTGCCTCTCCTGTCATCTTATACAGCACAGGCAAGGGAACACATGGAGATGGAATGGAGACGAGTAAGCCCTCAGTGTTCTTTCTGAACCCGTGTTCCTCTTACTGGCTCACTGCTTGTCAGAGCGCTTAGTTCTTGTACTGACAAACATGCTCTGACAGGGTTTTAGGAAATTCCCTGAGTCTTGGCCCAAAGCTAGTTTTAGTAAAGAACTATGTTTAGTTTAGCAAGAACTGATCAGTCCTGATATTTAGTCTGGTTCTTCCTTTTGCCTAATTTTTCCAGGTACTGTCTGCAGAATGGCCTGTCTTTAGCAAAGATCCTGTTGCCAAGTTTGGCCAGAATTCGCCAACATTTCTACTTGCTAATATTCTATTAGTTAAAGTCCTCACTCAAGTCTTTGCCTATGGAGCCCCGTTTAATTACCTGATATTTACAACATGAAATACTGGTTACCTCATCACTGGGGAAAAAAAGCTCTATAGAGGGCAGTGACAAAAGTGACCACCTCCCAGGTGACAGTTTACTTATGGTGTGTACTCAAAGCTGGGCTGAAATAGTTTAGACAACACATGGTTGGTAAGTTGAAAAGAAAATGGGGGCAGATTAGAACTCTTGCTGTTGTAACAATAGACAAAGTCCCACAAGGAAACCACTTCAGAGAGATGAAACCTTGTGGACACGGGGAAGCACCTCTTTGCCTCTCTCCCTCCTCATTCCTTCCCTACAAGGACATGGCCTTGATTCTACTCTTGCCGTTGGACCTCTGACACTCTGACACACCAACAGGTACCACTGACTATGAGCGAGCTTGTGTGTGTCCAGGGAGTATCACCCGTGGCAGCAGTGGAGATAGGGGATATTAGCAGACGCATCGGTGGCCCTGGGGCTTTTGTCTCAGAGGGAGAACTCTCTGTGCCTTCTCTACTTAGAGGCATCCTGGATTCTCTAGCACTCTTTACAGCTTAGTACCATTTAGTCTTCGAAGTTCCTTTTTTATACTGTTAGGCAAGCAGATGAGTGAAGCAGGGCTATCTCCATTTGGGGAGCTTACTATCTTCAATCTAAAAAATTAAAGTAGGCACTGAACACAGGATCGTTCTTTCTGCTGCCCTCAGAGCCCTTGATGTGTAGACCCAGTCTCATCTGTGACCACAGTCTCCAGCGGTCCAGCATTCTCACCCACACCACCTCAGTTCATCAATGTGTTCTTATCAGAGCTTCCTAGCCGGCTGCATCCATGTTCTCAAACTGCCTTCTGCTCTTCCTTCCTTATTCCACACCCTGTCTCTTCAGTGTTTGTACTGCTCTATGAGCAGCCCCCTATTCTGTTGAGCTCATTCTACAAAACCCAAAGCTGGGTCATATATATATATATATATATATATATATATGTGTGTGTGTGTGTGTGTGTGTGTGTGTATGTGTGTGCGTGTGTGTGTGTGTATGGGTGGGTATATATATGTGTGTGTATGTATGTATATGTATGATCTACTTTCTCCCCATCCCCACTGGGGCTGCTGAGAGCTATTGGAAGAAGCTGCTTCACCTCAGCAGTAGGTGACGCTCACTTGGCTCTCCCTCTGCTCATTAGTCCTGCAGAGATTCCTGGCCACAGCAGCAATTTTACATAGCATTGCCCTGCAAACCTGACATTATTATTCTCTTTTATACTGAACCATGAAAGGGGGCACCCTTGGCATTTCCCATCATGTCTCTGTTGTCTTACTGTCTGTCTTAGTTAGGGTTTTACTGCTGTGAACAGACACCATGACTAAGGCAAATTTTATAAAGACAATATTTAACTGGGGCTGGCTTACAGGTTTAGAGGTTCAGTCCATTATCATCAAGGCAGGAGCATGGCAACATCCAGGCAGGCATGGCGCAGGAGGAGCTGAGAGTTCTACATCTTCATCTGAAGGCTGCTAGTGGAAGACTGGCTTGAAAGCAGCTAGGATGAGGGTCTTAAAGCCCATGACACAGTGACAAACCTACTCTAACACACAAGGCCAAATCTACTCCAGCAGGGCCACACCTACTTCAACAAGGCCACACCCCCAAATAGTGTCACTCCCTGGACCAAGCACATACAAACCATCACACTGCCAAAGCAGCAGATGCTCCAGCCTATCTGCCTCTTTGCAGGCTTCGAGTCTCTGATTATTATCTAATACAGAATTTACATGGTCTTTGCTCTAGTTTGCTGATATGCTTTTAAAGCTCTTGGGATTTTCTAGGCAGCGGGAATATCTCTGATAACATAAGAATTCATTAGCTTGATGCCAGCCCAATGACCAGAGAGGTCAGATAAAGAACAAAGTGCTTCAGTGGGTAGCAGTTAATGAAGGGACTCACAACTGATCATGAACCATCTTGGAAGAAGAGGTAGGAAAATTGTAACAGCCAGAAGTTAGGAGGACTGATCCAAAACAGTGTTTTCTGGATATGGTAAGATTCAAACTCATAGTTTTTGTTGCTTGCACAAGATCAAGTTGCTCATCCTTTCAGCATGGATCAGGGTGGGGCTTACAAGCTGGAGGAGATTGAAGAGTTAATATGATAAATTATGATCAAAATGCATGTGCACATATGAAATTCTCAAAAAATTAATAAAAATATATTTAAAAAGTACACGCCATTCTGCTCACCGCCTAGGAAGCTGCTTTCTGTTCCAGTGTCTTGGTAGCTTCAAAATGGGGCGTAGTCACCATAAAAATAAAGTATATGATTGTAAGACTGTGGCCTTGAGCCTCCGGCATCAGTTCATCAGTAGATCTTTAGAGAAGACTGAATTCCCTCAGTGACCAGAGACTCCATCTGTCTTGCTGCCCCCAATGCCAACGCCTGGTCCCTGGAGCCTGGCGATGCTTCCTGGATGGAGGCACAGTTTTCTGAGAACACTTGATGTTCCACAATGAGCAAGTTCAGAAGCCTGCTCAGTACCTGATCTTCCTGTATCTGCCCATTGGGCTAACCCATCTGATTTATGTCCTTTGTAGAAGAATTGTGACAAATATAAATGTCCCCGAGTTCTGAGTCTTACTAAGGAAGGGGTTGTGAGACTCCTTCAACTTAGAGCCCATTGTTAACGCGTGAGCCTGAGCACCTGGGGACTGAGCCTGACAGCCGATGGAAGGGCAGTCTTACTGGGAGGATGGTTTTGACCGTGTGGGGTTTGCACTGTTGTAATTGTGGATGCTGAACGGCAGAACTGAATCACAGCTCAACAGCAGAGGCTGAGACAGAACGATGCTTCTCGGGGACTTTACTGTTCTTGTTCTATTTTACCTTTGCACTCTACTGGCATGCGATTTCTCACCACACTCACTTATGTCACACACAAAACAAACAAAAAACAAGCAAAACAAAAAACAAAATCAACACAGAAACCACAAGGAAGGCGGTGGATGGCTCCTTTCCGCTTTCCTGGATTTCTCTCCCGTCTCTCAGCCAGCCCTCACCGTCCTGGCTCTCTGCACACTTAATCCAACCCTTCTGATGACCATCTGCCCTCAGCCAGAGCTCACTCAGTGCGGTTGAAGATTTGACTCTCCAGCAGTGTTTTATACTGAGCCTTATTCCCAAACCTTTCCTGCCTCAGTCTCTGCAATGACCCGAGCCTCTCTGTGGGCCCTTCCTTGCCTGTTTGCTGTAGTGTCTTCCGCTGACCCTTTAACGATTCTGAACTGCACATTCTGATTTATTTAGTTTGACTGTGTGCTTCCACTTTCTCCCAGGCATGGGTATCTCAGGATGTGGAGCACTGAGGTCTGGTCCCCACCACAGGTCCACAGGTCACTGAAAGCAAGCTCTCACAAGGGTTTCTGGTTACTCTTTGGGGACCCTTGAGTTGTTTTTTGAAGGAAGCATATTTTGATATAGCCAGAGCCTGAGTCCTGAGTTGTTTTTTGGTGTCCCGTCTGGTAATGTCATCTCTGTGTATCCTTGCTATGGAAGTTTCATTTGCTATGATCTTCTTGCCAGAGCTGAGCTGACGCTGGCATTGTGTCCTTAAATTGCCAGAGTCCCAACTTAAATAAATGTCTTTTCTTTATAAGATAGGTTGCCTCGTGTGGTCTTGTTATAGCAAAACCAAGCTAAAACACCCAGGGATGCCCTAACCCCACCTGATGTTCAGCTGTGGCTCCCCCAGTCTTCTCACACATCACTCTGATGTCACAACGAATCAGCTATCATATCGCTTCCTTCTGCCTCACCCCTCCCCACTCCCCAGCTCCCACCCCATCCTATCTCCAAATCTATGTCCTCTGCCTTGAAAAATGGCCCTCCCTGGGTTTACCTCACAGATGCTGCTAGTTGCAAAAGAACCTTCAACCTGTTCTTTACCCAACAGCCAGAGTGAGATTTCCTCAATGGATCGAGTTATGTAGAATGCAAGCCCGTACTGGATCTGTTCCATGGTTGGCAGCAGAGATGTTTTTGCTATGAGCAAATGAGGAGCTGGGGCGATTGCTCGGTGTGCTAAGTGCTCACTGTATAATCCTGAGACCCTGAGTTCAGATCTCCAGCACCCATATGAAAGCCAGGTGTGGCAGCATGCCTCTAATCCCAGTACGAAGGGTGGTGGAGAGGTGGAAATCTTAGGGACTTGGTGGGTAGCCAGTCTAGTAGAAAAAGCAAGCTTCATGTTCAACAAGAGACTCTACCTCAACAAATAATATAAAGAATAGTCTGGGGGTGGTGGGTGGGGGCGGAAAGATGGCTCAGTGGTTAAGAGCACCGACTGCTCCTCCAGAGGACCTGAGTTCAATTCCCAGCAACCACATGGAAGCTCACAACCATCTGCCATGGGACCTGATGCCTTCTTCTGGCACGCAGGCATATATGCTCACAGAACACTCATAGATAAATAAATAAAGTTTAAAAAATAGACTAGGATGACACCTGAAGTTAACCTTTGGTTTCTACATGTACCTGAAAGGGCAAGTACACTCACACGTACATATGTTCACACACACACACACACACACACACACACACACCACTCTGAATGAAGCATCGAGTGAGTGTTACATGTCAAACCCTGGCACTTAGACTTGGACTAAGCATGCTCTTCTCTTTGGCATTGATTAGAGCACACCCGTCCTCCCTCCGCCCGGAACACCCTTCCTTGACAGAGATTCAGCTTTCAGGAAGCCGTTCTTGCTCCACCTTCTCTAGGGCCCTATGTCATCCCCTGGTCTACCTGTCACGGACTTACTGTATTTTATTGTGAATGCCAGCTACACACACCCTCTGGCAGTTTCGGAGCAGCCCCAGTCACACCACACCACATTCTTGGCAATACTTGGTGTAGGCAGACTTTCAATTTAAGATCCATTTGGTGTAAAATGGTAACCTGTTGTAGATAAATTTCCATATTTCTGGGTTTTTTTTTTTTAGCATTTTTTCTTTTTTTTTTTTTTTAATTTAGTAATGGCTTGATGAAGGGAGCCTCTTAGGCACTAGGAAGAAGTTTTTTGTTTTGTTTTTTAAAGATATTTACTTTTATTTACATTTCAAATGTTATCTCCTTTCCTCATTACCTCTCCAAAAACCCCCTGTTCCATCCCCCCCTGCCCCTGCTTATCAACCCCTCCCCCCACTTTCCTGACCTGGCATTCCCCTACACTGGGGCATCGAGCCTTCACAGGACCATTGGCCTCTCCTCTCATTGATATCTGATAAGGCCATCCTCTGCTACATATGTAGCTGGAACCATGGGACCCTCCATGTGTACTCTTTGGTTGGTGGTTTAGTCCCTGGGAGCTCTGGGGGTACTGGTTGGTACCATTGTTCCTCCTTGGGTCCTTTCTCTAGCTGCTCCATTGGGGACCCTATGCTCAGTCTATTGGTTGGTTGTGAGCCATGGATGTTTTGATCCCCCTTCTAAGAAGGATCAAAGTATCCACACTTTGGTCTTTCTTCTTCTTGTGCTTCATGTGGTCTGTGAATTGTATCTTAGGTATTCTGAGTTTTGGGCTAATATCCACTTATCCCTGAGTGCATACCATGTGTGTTCTTTTGTGATTGGGTAATCTCACTCAGGATGATATTTTCTAGACCCATCCATTTGCCTAAGATTTTCATGAAGTCACTGTTTTTAATAACTGAGTAGTACTCCATTGTGTAAATATACCACATTTTCTGTATCCATTCTTCCGTTGAGGGACATCTGGGTTCTTTCCAGCTTCTGGCCATTATAAGTAAGGCTGCTATGAACATAGTGGAGCATGTGTCCTTATTGCATGTTGGAGCATCTTCTGAGTATATGCCCAGGAATATTTCTAATTTTTAATGAGGCAAATAATCCTTTCAAATGCAGACTAGCCACTTGTATCTACCCTTGGATAAAATATGTGCACTCCCCTACAGTGGGGTATTTATTTTTTCACATTTCCTTGTAGGAACTCTTCATATCTGAGATTCTCTTATAAAATATACATTCTGTAAGCCTGGGCTCCTGGTTTGTGGCTTGTCTTTTTAATAGTGTCTATTGGTGAAAAAGAGGTTATCTGGGCATTGGTAGCACTTGGGAGACAGAGGCAGGCAGATTTCTGAGTTCGAGGTCAGCCTGGTCTATAGAGTGAGTTCCAGGACAGCCAGGGCTACACAGAGAAACCCTGTCTCAAAAAACAAAACAACATAAAATAAAACAAAAAAAGAGGTTAATATTTAAATGTCAAGCTGATCAGTTTTCCATTAATGGTTTCTGCCTTAAGGACCTTAAGTGAAAAATATATTCATGCCTGAGTCGCAAAGATAGTCTTCTATATTTTGCTGTAAAGGAGCTTGTTTCCTCTTTCATATTTGTGTACATCTCATAATTACTAAATTGCGTCTCTCGGAGAGCAGCCTCCGCGAGGCTGGAAGAGCATCGTCTCGGTTTGTGTTGGTGCCGGAGGTTTCCCAAGCACCTAGAGCCACACTGTAGGGGATCGACAAGGACCCATTGGACGGCTGGTCCGGTGGTGAACAAATACGTGGATGGAGGTAGAAACAAAGTGACGAGGGAGCTCAAGGGTATTAAGAGATACTTTTGCAGTGATAAAGGAAGAGACTGAGTAGGAAGTGGTCCTCAGTCCTCGGTCTGTATTGGAATCACTTGAAGACTCCCTAGGTATGCTATGGATGGCTTCATTCAAGCCATCATCTGCACTGGGCCTGAGATGTAGTTTGGGAGGCATATGAAGTCAGGATGATTAAATTTTGATACTATTTTGATACTATTAAATTATGATACCATATCATAAAATGATATGGTGTTTGAGGACATAGATATTGATGTTAACAGACTTGGGATTTGAGTTTCAGCTAGTTATCACATGCCCACTTGAGCCTGTTCTCTTAACTACCTAATGCACATGGTGAAAATCTCTCTGCCCCACTTACAAGGGATTGAGAAGATACGGAATTCCTAGAATGCAGTGCGCTTTAAGTAATTTTCATTTCTCTTCCTGATTTTCAAGGCTAGGTCACATGTGAGGCTGACTTTGGTGGGTGCTATGCAGACATATGGTGATTGGCAGGGATGGGCCAATGAGAGGGAAGAGGTGTAAGCTCTAAGGGGCTGTGAGGAGGACACAGAAGTTAGTGCTGGAGGCAGGTCCAAGACAGATGTGAGGAATCTTCCAGAAGACAGGCGAGTGGCCAGGATGCGAAAGGTGGGACTTCTCGAGAGTTTTCATGATGGTCATCCTTTCAGGAGCTCAGCAAGGGTCTCCTGGAATTCTTGTTGCCTCTCCTCACAATCTCTGTCTCTTCCCTCAGAGCTGGGGCTCTTTCTCTCTCTAGAGCAGTACTCTAGATTAAGTGATTAAGTGCTCTAGATCTAGTGATTAAGAGGAAAACCAGAGCATAGAGGAAGATGAGGGCCAGGAAAACAGAAGCAAGAACTGATGTTCATCCACACCTTAAGAGAGAGTGAGAGTTGGGGTCCAGGGCCAAAGAACACAAAGGCTTTGGAGGGAATTTAGACGGCTATATGACTATATGGCTATATAGGACTGGTAGGAAAATTTTTGTCGAGAAAAATGGAGTGTAGAGGCTGGAGAGATAGTGCAGCTCTTGCAGAAGATTGTCATTCAGTACCCAGAACCCATGTTGAGCAGCACACGACTGCCTGTAACTCCAGCTCCAAGAATTCTGATTTATTCTTCTGGTCTTCGAGGGCACTTCCCTCACATGTATCTAGTCTCCACATACTCAGTTAAAAATAAAATAAATCTTTAAAAAGACAGAGTGGAGGGTAATGGTAGGACCAACTCTAGTTGACCTCCTGAAACATAAATCTTTTAGCTCCCTGCAGTGTGGGAGAGGGCAAGTTGAATCTGCCATTCAAGTTTATCGGTCTTTAGAGCAGCTCAAAAACTATTGGGGCAAACTTAGATGTGAGTGGCCTGGAAGCTCTGGGTCGGTTCAGTAGGTGCCTCAGATGAGTTCTATGCTCATATCTTCAATACCTCACAGGGTATTCAACTGCACCCTTGTGGAAGAATCGCCTGGCTCTTCCACAAACAGCTTCAAATCAATGTGTTCCGGACAGAACTCTTGACGTTCCTGCCCAGCCTGTACCTCTCCCAGTTTCCTGGTTCTGACTACACGGTTCTCTAATTACCCAGTTGCTCAAGTGAAAAGCCAAGTGCTTGTCCTGAGTCCCTCCCTCTTCCCTTACCGCTGCCACCCTATTTCTCAGTGTGTTTTGTGGACTGGCCCTGCAATGGGCCTGGTCTCATTTCAGCTGCGCCTTAGGAGTGCCCACCCTCCATCCTCCCAAGCACCCTCCCACTCATCAGCTCTACCATTTTAGCTGTCTAGTCAAGCATGTGCTTAAACACAACCAAGAAAGGCACCCTGTGATCCATACTGGGTGGGGTTGCAACTTTCAATGTTTCCTTCAGTCTTTGTTGTTTATATTTGAAACATCACTTTTCTTTATTTGATTGCTAAGAGACTCTCAAGACACCAGACCTAGGTTCTGTTCACCTGCTTCAGTCACTTCATCCGTAGGAGTTATTCTTCCTGGGGCTTGCATTTCCGGGGCAAGAAGGAATTTGGACCGTGTTCATGAAACATGACTCATGGAGTCAGAATCTCAGAGAGACCTCGGCTGGCCTCTAGGGTACTCTTAGAGCTGTTCTGGACACACTGGAGAAGTGTTCCTTTGGTAAGGCCTCCCTGCTTTGAACAATGATGACAGTATTCAAGTAGACAAGGCCCAGGGTTCCTCGCTACTGTTAGCCTGCCAGGCATCTGACTCTTTGCAATCTTATTAATGACATTCAAATTCATAGACCATTAAGCTAGACTGCCAATGTATTAGAATTATGATGAAGGCCAGTTACAGAGACCGCACCTGGTCAAATTCAAGTCAGACTTTGAGTTCTGTGAAATCCACATGTGATATCTGTAAGGTTAATTATTTGACATTTACATTTTCCTATTAAATTGGAATATGTAATTACCACTGATATTCCTTTTCAGAGATTCTGATCCTAATATTAAAGTAAATGGGAAATCACAAACCCCAGAACCAGTTTCCTTTACTACCTGTTTTTATCCTGAGACCTAGATTGACTCCCACCACCTCCAACATTTGTTAATGGTTCCCCCACTGCCTATAGAATAAAATGTATAATCCAGCTTTTGACTGAAATAGACTCTTCAAGGTTGTTTAGACTCAGTCAAGTTGACCTCAGGTAAAAGAGATTTTTGAAATACTTTTTTGGATACCCGAAAGGTATAGGAAGCTTCTGATTTAATTTTGTTTCTACTACTTTCATGTTTCCTCATAGCACTAGGCAGAGTTGTAGTGTGTTATAGGCAGTCACACTTTAAAAAATATTTTTTAAATTTATTAATCATTCCATTCATTTACATCTCAAATGATATGCTGCTTCCCAGTTATCCCTCCACCAACCTCCCATGCCACATCCACCTTCTTGCTCCCCTTTGCCTGTATGAGGGTGCTCCCCCACCCACCCACCATCTCCTGTCCACTGCTCCAGCATTCCCCTACGCTGGGGCATCAAACCTCCACAGGACCAAGGGCCTCCTCTCCATTGCTGTCAGGCAAGGCCATCCTCTACTACCTATGTATCGGGAGCCATGGATCCCTCCCTGTGCACTCCTTGGTTGGTGGTCCAGTCTCTGAGAGCACTGTGTGGCCCGGCCAGCCTATGTTGCTCTTCCTATAGGCTTACAATCCCCTCCACTCCTCCAGTCCTTCTGCCAGCTTCCCCACGAGGTTCCCTGAGCTCAGTCTGATGGTTGGCTCCAAGCATCCACATCTGCATTGGTCAGTTGCAGGCCAGACCTCCTAAGGAGCTGCCACACCAGGTTCCTGTCAGCAAGCACCTCTTGACCGCAGCAACAATGTCAGGTTTGGTGTCAGGCAGACACACTTTTGAGGCAGGCCTCCTCCTCTAGAGAAAACACATTAGTGTTGTAAGTGATGGGGCCCTTGAACTATGGGACAGAGAACCTCCTAGGCAGGAACCAGGATGAGGCCTTTGAAACACGCAACAAGTTCTAGGTTGGCATTATCCTGACTTCCCAGCAAGGAAACAAAACCAAATTCTTTCTGGAGGTAAGACCCCTAATTTATCCAGAGATGACAATCCCCACAGATTGAAATCAGCTGTACCTGAGCTCATCATCGAATGTCACCAAACATCCGGGGCCACAAACTCCAGGTTACATGGGTAAGAGTCAGCAGAAGAGACAGCAGTTGGGACATTTTAAGATTCCACCTGTTTTATCACTGGACATATTTGTATTATAGATTATAACTGCCATATAGCAGGCATCTATCTTGTTACTGGTACATAAACAGTACCAGTCTGATGCTGACCAAACTCAGCATTTGCCCTCCTCACTCTCCCGTTGTGTTATCCTACTCTGTGGCTGCTTAGATGACAGCAGCTAGTCAGCTTTTGGCCAAGTCTTCTTGCAGTGGCCTCCTAGCGGTGAAGAGCTGAAGAAGTTCCAGGATCAAGGGATGCCTTGCTGGAGGGAGAGCAGCCGGCTGTGGGCAGGAGCTGGGGCTGTGGTGGAGGAACAGAGGACGCTCAGAGGGGCCTCTGTACACAGCAGTAGCTTTTCATGCTTCCTGACCTTAACGCCACATCATCTTTCTGGTTTCTTGTTATTATTGGCCCTGTTAATTTTTGTAACTGAGATTCTTGCATATAATAATTTTGTTTGAAAAACTCAGACTGACTTTTATATCCTGACAGAGACATTGTAAGATATAAACCATCCATTTAATACTTATCTGTCTATGAGGAAGATAAAATTATTGTCTCCATTTACTGGATGAGGGTACAAAGGAACAAAGATACTATCCTTTGTCTAAAGTCACATCCTTAGTTAGGAGAGCTGTCACTCCAGCATGGAATCATGGAGAAAATGTTTGGAGATATAAATGCAGAAATGAAAAAATAAAAGCAGGTAGGGTGGGGAAAAGTGGCATGAAATCCTTTGATTTCATGAAAAACAGTATTGTTCAATTCCATAAATTGACAACTGGGCTACATAGCCAAATGAAGAGTCAATGAAGTAGAAGAGTACTGAAGAAATTCCACATGCGTGGAAGTAAATTAGAGTCTTGTAAAAGTAAATGAGAATTTAAGAACAGGTTACACCACAGGGAGGATAAAAAAAAAAAACCAAACTAACTAATATTGACCTAATTGGAGGTTTGGACAAGAGAATAAATGGAATGGGAAAAAAACAGTGTTTAAAGAGATGGCTGAGAATTTTCCAGAAGTGCACTAGGATACACAGATACACAGGATACACAGAAAAGTTCTCTCTCTCTCTCTCTCTCTCTCTCTCTCTCTCTCTCTCTCTCTCTCTCTCTCTTTCTCCTCCTCTCTTCTCCTCTCCTTCTTCCTCTCCCTCTCCATCTCCCTCCTTCCCTCTCTGTCTCTGTCTTTCTGTCTCTGTCTCTCTCCTTTTTCTTGTTTTTGGTTGTAAGTCTAGCCTTTGCTGAGCCATCTCTCCAGCCCTCTCTCCTTTTTCTTAAGAGACAAAGTCAGAAGACAGAGTAGAGCTGTTGGAAAGCAATTACAGTGCTAGGCTTCCCACCAGCAACAACGGAAGCCACATACAATGGGGATAGAATCTTCAAAAGGCAGAGTCACACTGAAAGATACTGCTGGTAGGCACTGTTGAAGGGGATTTTATTTCACTGTATTTTTCCTCTTTTAAAGATTTCTATTCTTTGAAAATGTCATAGATGTGTACAGTGTATCATATTAATACCCAGCCTTCTATCCATGCTTCCCCCCATTCCCAATATGTCTCTCTTCAAGTTTCAAGTCATCTCTTTGTTTCTTGAAAACCAGTCTGTTCTGCTCCTATGTACATAGCTGTAGATTATCCACTGGGGCATGGGCAACCTGCTGCTAGGCAACACTCAAAGACCGTGGGTCCCTCTCCCTCAGTAGCTATCAAACTGGGAGTGGGGACTTGGGAGCCCCTCCTACCTCCATGCTGAATTTTTTTAAAAAGTTATTTAGCTTTATTTTATGTGTATTGGTGTTAAGGTGGCGGGCCTCTTGGAACTGGAGTTACAGACAATTGTAAACTGCCATGTGGGTGCTGGGAATTGAACCCAGGTCCTTTGGAAGAGCAGACAGTGCGCTTAACTACTGAGCCATCTTTCCAGTCCCTTCATGCTGGAATTTATAGCTGGCTCGATCTTGTGAATAACCACGGCTATGAGTATACGTGTGCAGTAGCCAAGTTGTGTCCAGAGGTCAGCATGTCACTGCACTCTTCCCGGTCCCAAGTTCGTCTGTTCTTTCTACCTGTCTTCTACAATGATGTCCCCTGAGTCTCTGCTGTAGCGGTTGATACAGATGTTCTATCTACTGCTGAGAATTCACAGCTACTTACTCTTAGCACTTTAGAAAAATGCACATGTCTTTATTAGCCACTACTCTCTGAAATGAGAACCTTATTGCCGGGGGTGGGGGTGGGGGGGATGGGGGCATGGGAGGTGAGGGGTGGGGGGTGGGGGGAGGGGGAGTAAGGGGGTGGGGGTGGATGGGGTAGCCCCGGCTGTTCTTCTTGGTTCCCTCTTGAAGTAAGCTGAGAGGGAAGAGCATTGGCTGGGGCAAGACTTGGTCTTAGGAGATATTTAGGATTGTCTTTTCTATGATAAAACATTTACCTGTCTTAAGTCTAAATTAAGTAGCTGACCTGCCTGAGTTCCTTTAAGGACAGAAACTGCAGTCTCTGGCATTTAGCACTTCAAATTAAAACAGCAGGGAATTAAGTAAACGGATTTATTGTTTGTGTTCCTTTCTCTAGTGAGTCATCCAGAAGCCTCTCCAGCTAAGCTGGTTAACAATTTGTGAGCTAGAGAGGAAGGAAAGGAAAAGAATGAAGATGCTCTGTACAGCCAAATATGCGCAGACACATATACACTCAAACATTCACACACCCGCACTCTGGCTGGGCCTGACTGTCTGCCACAATCAACTCCACAAGTATTCATGCATGCTTACATACATACACAATACCTACACACAAACATCTAGATAAACAGACATATGCATTTGAATGGATGGGTCAGTCAAAGCTACCCAAGCCAAACCATTCAACCAATAACTTTTTCTCTGGTCTTTTATAACTCCTTAGACAAAAAAGTTCTTTAGAATATTACCTCAGAGATAAAATGTTACATGGAATGGGAGTTACAGAAGGATGCTGATATTAAGTCCAAAGCAGTATTTCATTATAATATACTCATTATAAGTTCAAAGCAACAGTTTTTTACATGACCTTGCCTTATCATTGTACACACCTGTGACCTTATCCTTGGATCTAAATGTTTTTTTACAATGTGTTGAACACAAAATTGTCCCAAGTCTTTTTCTCTTTTTAGTGTGATTATGAAAGTCCATTATATTTTGTACTATGTAGCCTTTACTCACTATTCTGAGGAGTGGGCACATTCTATTCTTGATTCTTTTGTTTTGTTTTGTTTTGTTTTGTTTTTTGGATTTTTTTTTTGAGACAGGGTTTCTCTGTGTAGCCCTGGCTGTCCTGGAACTCACTCTGTAGACCAGGCTGGCCTCGAACTCAGAAATCCTCCTGCCTCTGTCTCCCAGAGTGCTGGGATTACAGGCGTGCGCCACCACTGCCCGGCCTATTCTTGATTCTAACTTTATTACATCTTTCTAGCAACTAAGACCATCTCTAAAAAACTTCCTAAAATTATTTGAATCAAACCAGGAATTCTATAGAATCATTATCTATTTGTCTATATAGCATCATTCCAAAATAGTACATCTTCTTAGGTCTGCAAAAATCTGCTAAGAAGGGTAGGTAAATTCCTACTGATTGTTATATACTTGATACTAATAGGAAAGGCATGTTAATAGCAAGGATCTTTCCTCTGATTTAATCTTCTCATCCTTGCCTAGAGAAGCAAATCCATCATAGATTGACAGTCTTGGGTGAACCATCTCAGGAAGATTACCTGCTTGTTTTTAGCCTCTCCTAGATGGCTCTTGGCACCTTATCTGCCCAACATTGAAATCAACACAAATCTATGTATAAAACGTAAGTATTTAGAAGGCTTTTTGGCAATAAAACTAACTAAATAACGTCTTGGCCCTATGAGTTTCCTAGTCACATGTTTGCATAGGCTCTTCTAGAAGACAGACAGACAGACAGACAGACACACACACACACACACACACACACACACACACACAGAGAGAGAGAGAGAGAGAGAGAGAGAGAGAGAGAGAGAGAGATATTGAGAGCACTTCCTGGTCTCAATCTTTATTCCTTTGTGTTCTTTATTCAGAATGAATGGTGTCTTGCTGAAGAGAGTTTTAAGAAAGATGAAAAACTATTTAGTAAAGAAGGTCTAAGGTATAAATAGTAATTATGGGTGATGAAATTGTTAAGATTATAGTTGAGGGCTGGAGAGATGGCTCAGTGGTTAAGAGCACTGGCTGCTCTTCCAGAGGTCCTGAGTTCAATTCCCAATGAAGACATGGTGGCTCACAGCCATCTGTAATGAGATCTGATGCCCTCTTCTATCATGCAGACACACATTCAAATGAAGTGCTCATTTACATAAATAAATAAATCTTAAAACAAAAATAAACACAAACAAAAAGATTATAGATGAATTTAAAATCTATTATATTAATGAATAATAATGATAAAGACAACAATTATGTCATTAATAAGGATTTAGTAGGATTGAGGAAGGCTCAGAACTAAAGCAGTAGTGAACCAAAGCATGAAAAAAAATATTCAGAAGCTAATACTGTAGGATCCTTGTTTGGAGAATAAGGATACAATAATAATAATAATAATAATAATAATGATAACCTCTATTAACTATGCAATGTAACCACAAAAAGAATAGGAGTAGAGGGCTGTAGCATGTAGATTTAAAAAAAAACATTTATTTATTTATTTATTTATTTACTTATTTATTTATTTCTTATATGTAAGTACACTGTAGCTGTCTTCAGACACACCAGAAGAGGGCATTGGATCTCATTACAGATGGTTGTGAGTCACTATATGGTTTCTGGGATTTGAACTCAAGACCTCTGGAAGAGCAGCAGTCAGTGCTCTTAACTTTCCAGCCCCCAGCATGTAGATTTTGCTACCCGGCTTTAAGCTCCAATCAGCCCTCAGATCTGCGGATGAAAGACACATACACACACATTAACTTATTTTTCAATTTGCTTTATTGGTTCAATTGCTGAGCACTTCTAATCTTCCTCAGCTAGCGTGCTCTTCCCCATACCCTTAGCTCAGCACTGTAAATCTGCCCTCAACTTTAGCTGCTCAGTTACCTTCTCCTTGTTCAGCAACACAAAACTGTGCTCTGCTTAGTTGCATTTCTAAGTGGTCTATGGCCACTCTGCCCAAGATCTCATGGGGCTGGTGACATTTTCTCCCTCCGAAGCATGATGAAATCTCCCTTTCTCTTCCTCTGTCTCTCATCCTGACTGCAGGGACCCAGAAGTCCCACCTCTTTCCTTCCACCCAGTAATCGTCACTGGCATCTTTATTGATCGATCAAGAACTAATTCGGGAACAGAATGGTTGTGAGTCACTATAAGGACCTTAGCATCACAACTACCCCCTACAGAAGGCATAACTTCTGACATAATCAAGGAAAAATGTGAAATAAATGCACTAGTTAAAATATATTGCAAATAATCTAGAAAAAAAAAGCTGGGTATGTACTTCAATTGGCAGAGTGTTGCCTGGCATTTAGGAGGTTCAATACCCATCACCTCATAAGACAGGTATGGGGTCACAGCCTGTAAGTGGAGGCCAGGGGCAGGGCACTTAATTAGCAAGTGCAAGGACCTGAGTTCATCTCTGCACCACCACAAAATAATAAAATAAAATGGAAAAGAAGATGCTTAGAAAACAGAATTCACAGTATAGGGGGAAGAAGAAAGGACCAAAAACGGGAAAGAAAAAGGTAGAAGGAAGTTCAGAAATATCACTAATGCACTAAACTTATTACTGAAGGGTAACCATGAATACTAACAATGAATAACTATATCTTCTATAGTGACCATACTAGTCTTAATTGGAAGCAGGATTGTGAAATAACCATGTAATGATAAATGCTTAATTTACCAGAGAAAGTAAATAATACAATACTGAAAAGACACAATGAACTCTTTCAAATACAACTCCATATATATATAAATTCAATTTCAACTTATTTATTTCAAGTAGCTATAGATCAAATTTGGAAAGATTTTTAAATTTAAATATGTTCTAAATGAGTTGATTTAATGAACATCTGTTGAATATGTACAAAGACACCATAGGATATATACTAGTTTCTAGTTTACATGACCTGCTCACAAAGGTTGACCAGATGCCTAGAATTGCTGTAGAGCAAGATGAAAACCCTTGGGCGAGAAAGTCAAAGTCCCCCTGCCATCCTCTACTTTCTAGATTTATCTCTCACCATACTTAGCTACATACACAGACTGTACTGCTTACTGCTCTTCATATGGACCCCATATTCTCAGCTCAGATCCATTCTTGGTAACTATATTGTATATATTTTCTTATTAAATCATTATTTCAAGACTGTGCAGTCAGAGATAATGCCTAGTTACTCTTTCCATTTTTCTAGATTACGTATTTTATTTATTTATTTATTTATTTATTATTATTATTATTATTATTATTAGTAGTAGTAGTAGTAGTAATACATGGTATACATTTATAGGTGTGTGTGTGCTACTTAGGCAGAGGGCAGAGGACAACTTTGTTGAGTTGATTCTCTCCTTTCTCCTTCACATAGGTTGCAGGGCTTGAACTCAGGTCATTAGGCTTATGGGTCAAGAACTTTTACTTGGTGATGTGTGTATGTGTGTGTGTGTGTGTGTGTGTGTGTGTATTCTTCTTTGCTATATCATGAGAGTTACTAAAGATTTCTTTCTTCAGGAAAAAGAAAGATCATTTATTTGTTTGTTTTGTTCCCTACATCACAGTAAGTATTGTAAAGGGATTATTGATTCAGACATAACATTATCATTATTTTCTTTTTTTCTTCTTTCCTTTTTCTTTTTTCTGTTTTTTGTTTTTTAGAGACAGGGTTTCTCTGTATAACCCTGGTTGTTCTGGAACTCACTCTGTAGATCAGGGTGGCTTTGAACTCAGAAATCTTCCTGCTTCTGCCTCCATGTGCCACCACTGTCTGGTGGATATAACATTATTTAAATTAGCACATTCCATGTTGAATTGGCCCGTGGGAGATCATATTATTTTTAGTGTATCTATGGGCTTAAGACCATACCATATCAAAGAAGGAGCAGAGATATGAAAGCTTCTCTGTAGGTGTTGGCAAATGAGAATGTGAGGAATAAGACTTGTTTTGGTCATCATTTAAGACTGCGACTGGCGTCATGTAGAGCATATCATGAAGTAATTGTTGGGGATTTCTGACTGTTTACCCAAAGATTTACCTCCCACATAAGCAACCATGGTGGGTGACTTTGTTGATGGAAACTCTTGGTAATGTGGTCACTGATTGGGGCAATTATGCAGTTTTTGAAGAATTATGTTTTGTGTTTCTTTGACTAATATTTATCTTAGTAGGTAGTTTGTCTCTTGGCAGAGAAAATGTTTGGGATATCTTCATAAGTGATGCTGTTGTGTCAGAAAAGTTATTCTGGAGCTGCTATTTCTGGCAACTGAAATCATGATCACTTGTTTATTAAGACCTGTGCTGGATTGCGATAGTGAAATCTATCTATAGTAAAGTACTTATGCTTTTGTTCTTTACAATAGGATATAAATCCAGATTGTCTCCTAAACTAGATTAGGTGATCAATTAGCCATTTCTAAGAGGAAGGACAGACCTGTTATTGTTTAGCTATGTTAGAAAGCACCCATCTATCAGGAGACCCTTCCAACTGTCCCCAACCCATGGGTGACATAAGGCCAAAATGTGATGTTCCAATCAAGGCAGGATTAATTGACCAGACCGAAACCACTGCCATTTGAGGGCAGCCAGAGGTTGCCATTGGTGATTTGATTTACTTCAAAGCGAGATCTAACTTAGTTGCAAACATAGTCTGAATTATCCAAGAAAGTTGAATTGTGTATCGATGCTGAGAAGGACCAACCCATTCACAGTGCCTGAAAGGCCTGAGGGATGGGTTGACCAGATTTGGAGATGAGCAACACCGATGTTCATCCCTCTCCTGACTGGCAGCTCAACCTGGCTTCTCTACAGCATGGGTGCTCTATAGACCAGCGACCCTTAGGAAGAGGTGTGCCCCTTCCCCCCTACTTATCGGGTACTGACTTGAACACTGGGAATGTAAAATGGAGTAAGGCATAGTCTCTGGTGCCCAGAGCTCATAGGCTTTCTGGAAAAACAGACAAAAATAACAACTATCACAGAATCCTATGCATAATATAAATGACTGCACATGAGGAACCAAGAAGAAGGCCGGGTAATTGGGTCTGGGTGCACTAGGGACACACCCTCGAGAAATTGCTGCAAAACTTAGAGGAAGGGTAGCACACAAGGAAACTCAGATAATGTCAGGTGAAAAAGGACTTTAGGCCAGGTCTCTTCAGGAAATGACAAGCGGTAGCCTGGGAAAAGGGGCAGATTAGGAAGGACATTATTGGGCAATCTGGATGGCATGGTCAGATGTGCACGTGCCATTAGTTCCTTTTCTTCCCACAGTAAGAGAAGTGACTGAAAGTGAAGGCTAAAGCCATTGAGACAGTCCAGAGGGAAAGCACAAGGCCTTGATGTAAAGCAGTTCATGTGGGAAGAGCACAGAAGGGGGGAACTGAGGTTTGTTTCATGTAGAATTAGAATGGATTCAGTTGGCTACCTGGTTGTGGGTAAGGGGTCAAGGAAGAAAAGCTGTGTGTGGGGAGCAGGTGAGATCCAGAGGGTGTTACCCTGCCTGGTAACACAGAGTGAATGTTTTTATTGACATGAGCATGTCCATATCAAGGACCCTAGACCTATGGAAAGGCAGGACCTTCCCTGGGTTAGGCTCAGAAGAATGACAAGGTTTTCCAGTAGCTGAAGTATGGATGTTGATGTGGAAAGCGTCATCTGAAGCTTCCTCCTTCTAGATGATTGAAGCCGGACACTGTTCTCCCCATCCTGAGACTGCTCTCCTATACCTATCAACTGCCATGATTAGCTGACCTGCCTCCTCTTCATTCCTGCCATATCTAATAAATGTCCTGAGTGTTTGGGTGGCTGTTGCAGTGATTGTAACAGGGAACACAACCCACCCACCGAAGCTTTTTAATACCCACATTTGTTGTTTCTTCATTCCCAGTCTTCCCAGTGAGGTCAGTCCTAAAGCTGAGAAGTTGGAGGCAGCTGAGGATACTTGGAATGTCTGGGTTGACTCACTGAATAGCACTATTCAACCCCACCAGAAACCAGGCAGGGTAACAAACTGTGTCAGTCTGTTTTGGAAGATGAGGGTAACATAAGAACAATTAGTCAATTGATGTTTGATTGTGTGAATTTGGTATGGCTGTGAGATTATAGTGGGACAGTGTGGGCAACAGAGGAAGTCATGTATTTCTTAGTAACTGATAGAGAGCTCTGATCCATAATCAGCAAGGAAACATGGAGTTTGATTAGATGGATATACTTCAAAAGTGGTACTCCACAGTCGTGTGAGTGTCTATGCAGTAAAGCCTTTATCTGGTGGGACACATTGTTAGGGATAAATGTGCCAAAATACTTAAGATACTCTATACAGGGCCTCACTTGTAATAAGTGCTTGGTAAACGTTATAATTTATTTCTATTGTAGGAGTTTTGGGAACTCAAATGCAAACAGATCATTTCTGCTTCCTGACTACAGATGCAATATGACCAGCTGTCTCACAGTCTACTGCCATGCCTTCTCTACCATGACACACAGTGCCCTAGTGAACTGTTGACCTCATGGAATCTGCAGGAGTCAATGGAAGGAGCCATCTGATTACGTCGACAGTGGCTGAAGAGATGAGCTATGTGCTATCTGAACATCTGATCTGAGCTAGAAGTTAAGGTGATGTGTGTTTAGGTTAGTACTCGGAACACAAGAACAAAACTCTGAAGTGAAATCTGGGATTAGTGGTTGACACTTTGTGACCTCAGGAGATTGTTTCCTCATGACCAGATGCCAAACCATATGGCAACCATGTCAAAACATGTCTCTTGGACTGTGGTAGGGAGGAAGTGGACTAATTTGTGTGAACCCCTACTTTGCAGCGAGACTCTGAAAGTGATTACAAGGATGTCTGGAGGTACTGCAGGGAGGCAACTCAGTAACTCTTGGCGTCCTGAAGATCCAGGAAGTAGAGATTAAACATGTTTGTGCTGATGGCGGATTCTATCTCAGAGTGTGTGGCCAGTCAGAGGCATGGACGGGGACCTGGCTCATCTGCCCAGGTGTTGTAAGAGCCCAGGGCAGCCTCTTTCATCCGTATCCTCTTGGTTCTCCTTGTGTCTTCTAGGGCAGAACAGCCTTTTTCTTCAAACACAGGCCTCCTTGGAGGAAGTCCCCTATTGTACCTTCCTTTTCAAGTGCAGTGTTCTTGGGGTACACCTCTCCATGCAGGCAGTCTTCCAAGGTCACAGTTCTGGGTCCATAACTCTGGGTCTACACGTGGATTTCACACATAAAGGCCTAGTTCAGCCATCAGGGGATAAACAGAGATGTGAACAGGAAGGACCCTTGAGATGGTTGAAGAAATTGAGGCGTTTCCTCTCTGAACCAAATAAAGACAAAACAAACTCCCTGGCTGAGCTAGAGTCACAGCTCTGTACACCCCCCTAGGTGCCTCTGCTGAGCCAGAAGGCTCTTCTGAGGCCCACAGTGAAGGCTTCTGGGTATTAAACCTTCCAGAGATGGTGCTCACCCAGAACTCAACAGCACACTCTGGTAAAGCTCTCCATACACTCTTAAGACTTCATTTGTGAGCCAGAAAATGGCATACTTCGAAGAGTTAAAACCCATAGCTGGCTTCCTCATATGACAGATCCCATTGACACCAAAGATGTCACTTGCTGATCGTTGGGGACAACTGTCATCACAAGAAAGATAACAGTCTTCTATGAAAATAGCTGGATTTTTTTTTTCTGTTTTAAAACCAGCAGATAAACAAACCAGCAAGCCCATTATCCTCTAAGAACACTACAAAGCAGATCTGAATGGAGCTGACAAAGATGCTTGAGTGTTCTCAGAGATCAGCTTGGCCCTGGATATGATCAGTCATGGTCAAACGGAAGGGGATAGAATGGATATGGATAGGATCCACGGTACATGGACACAGGGGTCCACTCAGACCCAGGCTGTTTCAAAATGAGGGCCAAGGTAGCTCTAGGAATACCAACAAACCGAGCGTTGTTCATCAGGGTGTGTGGGTGGAGAGGCCATGCTGCCTGACTGAGTGTCTTAGGCTGACGAGTCAGGGTTGTATCATTTCAGCTCTTCAGCTTGCACTCCCCTTGCCAGAGACTCCATTCCACGTTACCTGGGCCAGGTCATCCCTGCACACTCACAGACCCTCTGGGTCCTGTATCAAGCACCATTCAGGGAAGGCAGAATTCAGTCCAAACACTGGGGTCCCAGCATCCCCCCCCCACCCCCGCCATGTTTCTCTGTGTGAGAACCTGCAAGGGCTGGAACAGATGCTGTGCTTCTCAATCTCCTGTGTGCCCAGATACCACTGGGGACCTTGAGGAGTTAAGAGAGGGGTCCGAGGGTCCTCGCTTCTCCTACATGCCAGGCAGGATGGGGATGGCTGTGCCAGGGACTGATGACTGTATGATCTGATATTACAGAGAAATGTGTGTATTGGGAACTGTTGGCAAGGGTGTTCAAAATACAAGTGAATTAACATGTAAGAATGAAGAATAAGAATGACCAGAATATGTCTCTACATCAATGGAATCTGTCATCATACAAACTGTTTACTTCCCAACAACCCACTGAGAATGCAACGAATAATTCACATAAAGTATTTTGAACTGAGATATCATGAGATAGAAGTTATAAAATCATATTAATACTGTTTGTTTTTCCTTTTGAAATTAGCTATTACCACAGCAGTTCTTGATACTGAAGAATTTGACAGCAACCCTTCAGGTGACCGGCAATGAGGGTCACAGGAAGAAGGCTGGTTCTAAATCTAAGCATTTATTTCTTCAAAGACCATGGCACTACATTGATAATTAAACTTAAGTGTATTTATAATCATCAACGTGATGGATGTTTTGTCCAAGCGATGAACACATATGATGATGTATTTTGTTGTAGTTAAACTTGGGCCTAGGAGACAATCCTGCTAATGGGCAAGACTTCCTAATTAGTCTGTCTACAGCCATTTCATGCTGGTAATACATCTGGCTTTCCGAGTGTAATGAATGCCCTTTATTTCTTTTTCCCCCTTGACCCATGATTAGAACCCCGATTCTCAAGAATCAGGGCAGGCCACATTCTTTGAATGGGTCTCCTGAAAGCAAAGTGTGAGCTTTTTCATTTCTGAAGAGAACAGGACTGGTGGTCTGTACTGCCCCAGCATTCCCACAGCACATAGCAGAGTGTGTGTTAGGTAATTAAGAAAATGCCCTTGGTCTCATCTTGACTGCAGGCATCATGAGGTACTTGATTTATAAATAAGAGACAAGACAGCTGGACAAGGAGTTTTGTGTCACCCACCAGGAGCTGTTTGGGATTTTATACCCAAATCTGAGGCTATGCTAGTGGGATGAGGTCATCCTGGAACCCTCAGAACCCTTTAATTCTTTAACAATCCATAAGCAAAGGAATAAAAGAAGCATCTGTTATTCTGAGATTGCCTCTGGCAGCTTCTTTTAAATTGTAGCAAGTCCTCTTTGAAATATTATAGGCACTCTAGTCTATTCAGATAATTCTAACAGTCACTTCGTTTATGTCTGATATGTTACCCCCACACAGTAAGGGTCTTCCTGAATCACGCCATCTAAAGTAAACCGCACAGTGGCAGCCAGCGTGGATTTGACACTTTAGTGTGGCCAGGAAGCTACCCAGCCACTACATGCATATCATTTCATGTTATCCTTACAGCACCACAAATAACAGATCTGATTATCCTCTCCTCTTTGTAGGGTTATAAACTAGGTTTAGAAGTCAAATAGGTTCTCTGGTTACTGTGAACCGGAAGTAATGGAAGAACTTTCTCCAGAATCAAATGCCTTTAACTGTCCTGTCCAAACTAGTGCCATGTCCCAATTTGACATCTTTCACTAACAGTTGCAAGAATTACACAAAATACAACCTGGTGTTAGGAACTGATGAGTCACTAGCTTTGAAAATTAATCAATATAGGATTACATAAAAATAGAAATCAAATTAATTTTGTAGAACAGGGTTGATAGAAATGTAATTATAAAATGCAACTGTGAACCCAGGTTGGAGCTTAGCATTTTCTGGTTTCTATTTTTTTAAAAATAAGAAGAAAGCTCAGTGAGGTGGCTCCTGCTGGTAACCCCAGTGCCCAGGAGGCAGCACAGGGTGGCCAACCTGATCTACATAGTGAGATCTAGGTCCACCAGGGCTCTATATCACAAGCTTGTCTCAAAACAGAAAAAAAGAAAAGAAGGAGAAAAGAAAGAAAAAATAATAAAAAGAACTAGGTCAAATAAGTTAATATAGTTTATTTAATCTGACATATCTGAAATATTATTTGAATATGTAATCATATAAAAGTTATCAGTGAGACTGTCTACATTCTATGTTGTGCATAGTACATAAAATCTAGTGTGCGTTTTGTGCTTTAGATTTCAGTGAGTCCCATTTCAAGTCCTCAGTAGCCACATGTGGTAACGGCTGCCACTCTAAACAGTACAGGTCTACAAATAAAGAAAATATTATTCTTTATTTACCGGAAAGGTATTTCTGGAAGGGTGGTGACTGGGTGGCAGGGTATAGTCAGTGTTTAAGGGGTGGACTAGGAGCCAAACGCTGATGGACCATATCAACCGGAAGTTAGAGGAGATAGCTGCTACGCCTCCATTGCCACTTCTATTGAAGTTAGACATTTTAAAAAATCAAGGCAGTTTCTCGGTATGCCCAAGGTGCGGTATAATGAGAGAGCTGGTGCTGGGTGCAGAATTTACAGACCCAAAAGTTTGAGTCCATCATCAGCCGAATAGCTTCCGAGACGATGGGGATCACGCTGTTTGTCTCACGGAGATGTGCTTGTATTAAACCGCCAACTCAGAGCTCTTCCTGTTCAGGCTTGGCAGGTTCTGCCCCAAGATGATCCATTCCATGTGCTTTGTGCAGCCTACGAAGCAGGAGACACCTGAATCAAAGAAGCAGCTCTCTGCTTTTAATTCCAGAACTAGGGGGTCTGACGCCCTCTTCTGGTCTCTGCCGGTACTGCGCCCACAAGCACATTTTCCCACCCACTCCCCCACCCCTCACCCTGGCCCCATGCGTAAATGAATTAAGGATTGTGTGTAAAGGCACTGTCTGTGGTGGGGGCTGGAAAATGCTGATATATGTGTCTGGTTGCGTGACCTCAGCTCATGGGCCTTGAGTTCTGTGGTTTCCACTAAGGCACAGCATGTGTCCTCTTCCTAATAACATGCCTCCAGGCCTGTGGGCCCCTCTTTGTTGGGATGCGGGTTAAAGGAGAGTTTTAGATGTTCCTCTGAACTCCTCGCGACCACAGAAAGCTCCGTGTCGCCCGTATTTGAATAGCATTCAGTACTTTCTTCCTATAAGTCCCATCATTTCTATCTCTCTACAACTTGTAACTTCCCTGGCTCCCAGTGGAGCCACAGATGCCTAAATGCCTCTGGGGTTTGGTCCTGTTCCTATCCCGGAACCCAGCCCGAAATAGGAGGGGCAGCAGGTACCAGGGCTCCTCTAGTATTCCTTTCTTCTTCAAGTATCTTCCCTCCTCCCTGAGCATCCCGTTCCCAGCCCTGGGAAGGCTAGTTTGTCTCTAACATAAAGTCCCAGTTCTGAAAAGTCTAGGTTAAAGTCAGGAAATGTCACAACAAATAAACTTTTCTCTGAGAAAAATTACCTACGGAATAAAAATGACCCCACATCAAAGGACAGCCAGAGCTACTTGTTGTAACAGGAGAAAGAGATTCATTTTAGGACTGTCGCAATGGGGAAAGAGAACACAGTGTAGAGCTGGGCTGGGTTCTGGATACAGCAGGGGCAGGGAAAAATCTACAGCAGGGAGCATGGTGGGTGGCAGAGGGTGGCAAGGACAGACAGGAAATATCAGGAGGCAGGAAGGTTCTTGGTACACTCACCTAACAGGATTCTTGCCGGTGACAGGGCAGGATACTGCAGCTCACCTGGGCGGTGACTCAGAGTGAGGAACCTGGTTAGACATCAGGGTGAGCAGGTAGCCTGACTGAGCAGAATTCTTGCTAAAGCTTGATTTTATCGAGAAGCAGAAGGTCCGGGACAGGGATCAGGACGCCGGCTACAAATGTCAGTCAGGAGGAGAGAGAACCTTTGTGCTTTTGCACTGGGACAGTGTCACTTGGCTCCTTTTGGGTCCTCAGGCCAGTTTTTAACTGGGGCTGTTTTAGGGAGCTGGGGATGGAGAGGGAGAAACAGTCAGAAAACACCCAAAGAAAATAAGTGGGTACGTGTCGGCTCAGTGGGGAGTAGGCGGGAGCATGCTCTGGGAAGACTTGGTTAGATTCGCCAATTCCTTGCGCTGCCAGTACTGCCCGAACTGTCCCAGACCTGGCCTATGAACTTCTGACCATCGAGAGATGAACACATTGGAGGCAAAAGAGGCCAGTATCTTATATCAAAACAGGGGTTATGAGCTGCGCTTAGTGTTTCTTTGTTTGGATTGGTTTAAAAGCTGTGAGCAAAACCAGGCTTCCTGCAGTTAATAAACCTCTACTTTGCTGAAAAGTATCTGCATTCAGAATCCTGGGCCGGACAGTGGTGGCGCGCGCCTTTAATCCCAGTACTCCAGAGGCAGAGGCAGAGGCAGGAGGATTTCTGAGTTCAAGGCCAGCCTGGTCTACAAAGTGAGTTCCAGGACAGCCAGGGCTATATAGAGAAACCCTGTCTGGGGGGTGGGAGGTGGGGGGTGGGGGGTAGGGGGGGTGGGGGGGTGGGGGGGAACAAAACAAACAAACAAAAAAACCAAACAAAAAACAAAAAGAATCCTGGGTTGGAAATCTAACGTTTTCAAAGAATGTTTTCCACTGAAGCACGTTTTTGGTTTTCATTAGATAGTCATGTTCTACGGATGTTAGCAAACAGATCCCATGTTTACTGGGCGGTCATTGAGAAAGCTCCCTTGCCAGTGATGCAGGCAGCAAGAGCTAGGAGGTCCCTGCTTCCACCGCAGATAGGCAGAGCCACGACTCAACCTGACTGCCACCTAGTGGCAGGACGCCCACAGTTCGAGCGAGTTTACCAAGCTGAGTTAATCAGCCCAGACACTTAGCAATGCAAAACTGAACTAAATAAAGAAAGGGGAAATAGATATTATAAGAAAAATGCGCCATTTGTGCTCCGGTTCCATGTCAATGTATTGCTTCCGCAAATAGCGCCCGTATGTGCTAGTCGGTATTCTAAAAGTGAAACGTGTATTTTTAAGTGTGCCCTATCTGTGGCTATAAAAAGATGGCTGATATAAAACTTGGGATGATTCATATTTTAGGGAGTAGGATGTAGGATTCGATAATGCATAAAAAGTATGGTGGGACCAGAGAGCTGAGCTACATCTTTTGCTCGGTGGGTAGCAGGCTGGCTTGCTCCGGAGGAGCCTGCTCTGCAGAAGCCACAGCAGAGGGAGGTTGAGGAGTGGGCGGCGAGAGCTCTCCCAGGTGTTGAGAAGCTGGCTCTAAAAGGGTCGCAACTCTCTATTTACAATAGAGAGTACGAACTGTGTGATTAAACGTTTTTGTCGAAGTTTATAACCTTATGTTTTCTGTGCAGGAAAGCTAGCAGATAACAAAGGGCATCTTTCTGTTTCCCAGGTGATGTGGATCCACGCCCCTCCCAACTTCTAGAATTAAAAACCACGGACTTGAATATCATCTTTCTCTAGCACTCTCACTAATCATTGCCGTTCCAGTTGCTTCCTGACCTCCTTTTATTTAAGTTATTTTTTTTCTAAAATGCAAAAATCTTAGAATCTGCAGGGAAAGAACCAGCCCCGTTTTTATATCCCCTTCACACCCGAAGCTCTCTTGGATCTCAGACCGACCATAACTTGATTCCCCAGTTAAACGCTTTCTTTGACATGTATAAGTGCTTATGTATATACTTATGGGGGGTGCTAATGGATGTCACACTTAGCTGTAATATTTTCTTTTAAAATCAATGTTAAGCGAGACAAGCTGACTCGTGCCAGTAAGTCTAGTTTCAAGGGTGTGAGTTCGAGTCTGTACTATCTGGTTTGTGTGTCAGCTTGACACAGACTGGGGTTATCATAGAGAAAGGAGCTTCGGGAGAGGAAATGCCTCCATGAGATCCAGCTGTGGGCATTTTCTTAATTAGTGATGAAGGGAGGAGGGTCCATTGTGGGTGGTGCCATCCCTGGCCTGGTAGTCAGTCCTAGGTTCTATAAGAAAGCAAGTTGAGCAAGCCAGGGGAAGCAAACCGGTAAGGAACATCCCTCCATGGTCTCTGCATCAGCTCCTGCTTCCTGACCTGCTTGAGTTCCAGTCCTGGCTTCCTTTGGTGATGAACAGTAATGTGGAAGTGTAAGCTGAATAAACCCCTTTCCTCCCCAACTTGCTTCTTGGTCATGATGTTAGTGCAGGAATGGAAACTCTGACTAAGATAGAGTCCAACTTGTCTACACCATGAGTTGAAAGGAAACCGGACTTGAGGTGCTACCCTGTTTCAAAGAACCCAAACCAAACCAAAACAACAAAAACCACCGCACTGTCTTATTGAGGTGTAATTTACATGTAATGAAACATCCAATTGAGTGTATGTACAACTTCATCTTTTTCAATAAGTGTCCAACTTGTGAAATCAACACTCCAGTCAAGTCACCCTCTACCCCACCCCCATTGCAGACATGATTCACTTTTTTGTCACCACAGTTTAACTAGGTCTTTCTACAACGTCTTTAAATGGAATGACGTGTCAGATTGTCTTTGCTGTCTGACTTCCTGTGCTTATTATAATTATCTAGATTTGCTAATGTTTTCATTTCTTTCTATCGTTGAACCATTGTATGAATATACCATGATTTGCATATACATTCGACTACTGGTGGCAATTTCACATCAATCTAGCTGCTGTGAATAATCATATTTGAGTTTTCATGTCTACTTACATTTTCATTTTTCTTGGCTGGGGATAGAATGGCTGAGTCAGCTGAGAACTGCACGCTTGTTCTCTTGAGTGGCCTTGCCATTTTGAAGTCTCACCAGCACTGACTGAGAGTTCCAGTGGCTCCACATCTTTTCAAGTGCCTTTGCTTTACTTAATTGTGATGGATGCATAGAGGCATCTGCTGGCTCTGACCTCAGCCCACAGTGACTACTGAGCATCTTTTCCTGTGCCAGTCAATGTGCCAGTCTGGTGTGCTGGTGGCCACTATTAGTTAATAGGGCAGGTTTTTGTTTTGTTTTGTCTTGTCTTACTGTGTCACTTTAATTTGTGACACACGATAGCCACATAAGTGTTGTGACACTGGCTTAGGACATCAAGGGGTGTCCAGAACTGGGTTTTCTTTGCTTTTGCAACAACTGTGCGTTTTGCTTGCACCATGACCGTCTCCTTTGTTAACACCATGCGTGGAAGGAAGTGCCACACATAAGGAAATGCCTCTTTCCCTTTCTCTACCAGACAGCTTTCTCTTAAATATGTTCATTTGTCCCATAACTTTAAATATAAATTAAATAGTTTTATTGCATCTGTGTGAGTGTGTGTGTGTGTGTGTGTGTGTGTGTGTGTGTGTGTGTGAGAGAGAGAGAGAGAGAGAGAGAGCGCATGTGGAGGTCTTAGAACAACTTGCAGGAATTGTTTTTGTCTGTCTACTCTGTGGGTCCTGTGGATTGAACCCAGGCCTTGACAGCAAGCTCCTTCATTCACTGAGCCCCATTCCATTGTTTTAGAAGTGATTCAAGACTATTGAGAAGATTTAGAAACTGGAGCACGGAAGAGAAAAGATTCCACTGCCTCCAGTTCCGCATCCTCTCCTTTCACAAGGTGATATTTTGCGACCTTTCAGAAGTTCTTTTTCTTCCCTGATTTGCATGCTTTGTGAGTCTTGGTTTTTATTTGAATTCAGCTTTCATATCTCCGGAGACATGATTAGAACAACATCTCACAAAGCCCCAGCAACATATTAAGCCAGCAGTCCTGCTCTTGTGGTTCAACAGAGTCTTCGAAGAGATTCTGCACGCCTTCTACCAGGAGGGCGGCCAGGGACACTTCAGTATGAACCCGTGGACAAGATGACCAGGGCTTGCAGTTGACCTTCTTGTAAGTTTTAATTTGGTTTTCATTTTTCAGTTCGGTAATTTGATTAAAAAGTACCGGAGCCCGGTGAACCCGAGGTACTTAACCATGTCTAAGTAAGCTTGGCCAGTGAATGTGAACGCTGAAATTACCTTTGTTCTTAAATGGTCATTGCCAGTGTAGCAGTCTCTGTCTCACGACACCTCCTCCTGCCCATGTTTCAAGCTCACCCATGTCTTGTTTTATTTTCCTTACTATTTTGTTTGAATAGCAATGGCTTGTTCCTGTCGGAGCGGAAGGAAAGGGCTGTACCAACTGTTTTTATTCCACCTCTTTAAGAGCATGTGGGTGAATCGATAAGAAACGCAGGATAATGACATATGTATGAAATGCTACAACAAAACCCATCACTTGGCCTGCTAACCTGGGTGGGGCGTCCCAGGAAGCCACCTCCCTCCCTCCCTCTAAGCCCCGCCCTTGCCTCAGGGTACAGGTGCTGTTTGCTTCCCTTAGCTCACGGCTCAGCCTCCTGATAGCTTTCCCGGCTCAGCAAATCTTCTCGTGGATTCCTGTTTCTGACACTGCCATATACCATAAAAGGACAACTTGGAGCCTTCCTGCACAGCCCAACGGCTCCTGACCTCAAGGGAATACAAGGTGTCCGTGTCCACTGCTGGGCACAGGTTCCTCTGTACATCTCTCATCCAACCCGTTCAGCACTGAGGCCCTACAAGCTATGTTGAGAGCGCGCTGTCTCCATTGTTCTGTGCCGCTCCTTTGCCCCATTCTCTGCCTAAAATGCCCATCACCAGCTCTTCTCTTATCTGGCTCTTCATAGATGGCAAACTCGGAGCTAGAGACGCTGTGGGCTGGCTCCTCACGTGTCTGTCCAGCATCTGGCTTGGTAGATCCTAAATAGATAAATGTACTTTGACTGCTCCCTCTATATCTGAGTGGCCACAGTAAATGATCGGAACTCCTCTGTCCGCTGCCCGCTGGTAGGTGGAGATTGGGATTGCCGGCAGGTACGCTGGCTCAGGTGTCCTGTCCCCAACCCTGTTTCCCCCCAGCGCCCCCCCCCCCAAGGACACCTAAGCATGACGTATTCATTCAGCTTTCCGGGTCATGAGTTGCTTCTCCTGGCTTCCTCTGAGTCTTGGTTCCTGATGATTATCAGCGAGCCTCTGGCTTTCCTAGTTTCTGCTACCAAGCTGACTTCCTAGCTAATAACCAATCTCTGCTCAGTGGGGGGGGGGGCAGGTTTCTAGAGGCTCTGGTTATTACAGTGACCTAGGCCCCTTTTGGAGAAGAGGAATGACATACTGGAAGCAAATCATTCCCAACTTCTCTATTTGGTTTGATTTTTTTGTGTGTGTGTGTGTGTATGTCTGTGTGTCTTGCTATCTAGCCTGAACTGAACTCAAGCTCAGATCTTCCTACCTCACCATCCCAAGTGCTAGATTGTAGGCATGTCCTACCAGGCATAGAGAACCACACCTTTCCAAACACACACACACACACACACACACACACACACACACACACACACACACACATACACACACAGAGTTAACATAGTTTGGCCCATTGTAGAACTTTGTCTTAAGCCTTTGCCTTTTTTAAGATTAGTCAAGAGTATTTGTTACTTTTACAGAGAATCTAGGTTCAATTTTCAGCACCCACATGGTAGCTCACAACCATCCATAATTCTATTTCCAAGAGACCTGACACCCTCTTTCTGCATCTGCAGGCACCAGGCATGAATGTGATGCATACACACACACATGCAGGCAAACACTCAGATAAAAAATAAATCTTCTAAAAATATTTTAAAGTTACATTTTATATCAACTTCCTGTTGCGTATGTATAACATATACATGTACACACATGACATGGCACACAGGTGGCGGTCAGAAGAACTTGCTGGTCTCTGTTCTTTCCTTCTACATTGTGAGTCCTGGGCAATGTGGGAGGTCATAGGTTTGGTGACAAGTACCAGCTAAGTCATCTCCCCAGCTCCAACTAGGCCTTTTAGCAAGAAGTGCTAGACCACGGTCGTGTCTGTAGTCTGAATTCCGGTGCTAGAGCTTGACCTTGGAGTCTTTTGCAGGCACAGTAAGCATGAGCTACACCCTGTTGTTCCCTGTGGTCAGTTGCTTTATTCTCACCATTTCTTAGTGAAGCTTGTCTTCCTTGGGGGGTTCACTAAAGAGAAATAGGGCATGGCAGTGTAAAAGTATTGATGGGAAAAAAATGGCAGGAGGCACACTGTCAGGTAATGTGGGTCTGGGCTGTGTCAAGGGCAGGGTGACACATAAGGTTAAAATGCAGAGGAAGCTAATGCTTGGGGGAAAGAAAGCCAGATGACCTCAGGTTTCCCAGGTGAACTGATGACTCAACAGATGAGTAGCAGTCTGGTCCCCTGCACCTGGCTGCTGGGCGTAGGCCAGAGAGGAAAGTGCTGAGAGGTATTGTGGCTGGTGGCTCTCACCACCCACTCCACTTGGAGGAAGAGGAAGCTTTTCCTGTCAGTAGATAATGCAGAACTGATGGAGTACAAGGGTCTGTGATGAAATGTGACCTTCAGAGCCCTGTAGATGTCTCAGTAACTTTCTCTTGCTAACTGGGACTTTCTGAATGATTTTGAGCCTCTCTCTCTAAGCCAGTGACGGTCTGCCTTGTCCCTGGTCTGTTGGGCTGCCTGGTCCTCTCTGCTTGGGCTCAGTCTGCAGGAGGTGGTCAGCATAGGATTTGGGGGCCGAGGTCTCTTGTCTTTCCGACTGAGGGTGCTGATTGTGGAGGATGCCTTAACCCTCCACAGAGCAAGCACACAGCTGCAGCCTGCTGTGAGCTCCCTGACCTCTGGGTTGGGTGGCTAAGGGCTAGTTCCTCTCTCTCTCTGAGCCTAGGTGGTTAGGTGTGGGAAAGAGAGGCTGCAGCTCTTCTCATAGTCAGCTTCCTGGAAGACAGTTGAAGCTGGGAGACAGTGATGGCTGCCGGCACATCCTTTTAGAAGGCTCTGACCGGACACGCTTGGGACCTAGGCACAGGAAGCAGAAAGTAGACAAGTGCGTGGCTGGAGTTTCCTCAACACGCTTGGTACTAAGAAGTGTGCCCCTCCTCAGCATCAAGGGCAAGGGAGCCTGTCTGTTGGGGACAGTGGGAGTGGCCAAGGCAGGGCTAGGACCCCCCCTCCCCCCCAGCTACTCCTGGAAGCCCTCGGCCACCAACTTCTCGATGGTCACGTGCCTGCTTCCCTCCTCCATGTCTCTTCATTTCCTTCATAGAATGAGGCTTTCTGCTCACTCAGCTCACATCCTACCTCACGCCTGGCCCGCAGCTACCGCTGTCCGGGAGCAGAAGCTGTGCAGGAGCCTTGTCTAGCCCATTGTTCTTGGGGTTGTAGCGTGAGCTGGCACACAGTGGGTGCTACCATGCTCTGCTTGTCAGTGGTTTTTTTTTTTTAAGGAGCTGGTATTTATTTTAAGAACTTCTCAAATAATAGCAGCAACAGAGCAACAATAGCAGAGTCCGTGGCCATGGCGATAACCATGGCAACAGCAACAACCTCTGCTCAGAGTGATGGAGAAGTGTTAGGTCCCTTATTCACTTATTCTTTGGCCCTCGATGTCATTCTACCTGGGAGTAGAAGGCCAATTGCTAGATCTTGCAGGAGGGCTGGGATTCACATGAAATCTCCAGAGTTCATCCTGGCCATGGGTGTGATGGAGCCTTATCCCTGGGGAGGCAGATAGTGAAGAGAACTGCTCCGTGCCAGCAGCTGTCATTTCCTCTCCATGTCACCTGGAGCAGCTAAGCTGGCTGCTAGTTTGCTTCTGTTTCTACTATGAGATGAAATTTTAAAACACTTCGATTTTGGTCTGCTATACTTTTTAAAAATGGGTTTGAAGTACAATTTGCATGCAGTAAACATACCCAAATTCGATATATAATTTGACTGTTTTCGATAAAGAGGTAATTGCATTGTACTTCACTCTCCATGCATGGTCTGGAACTTTTTTGCCTCCTCCTAAAGTTGTCTACTTTGCTTTGCAATTAGTCTGTTTTCCCTGCCCATGCAAGCTCCGGGCTGATTGCCCCTGGGAGGAAATTAGTTTTGTTTTTCCTGAGTTGCACAGAGAACTTCCTTGTATAGCCTAATATATCTGGCTTCTCTCTCTAAGAATAATGTATACATTTTTTTTCAATCTAACCATGCCATAGCACATGTATTCCACTGCATGGAACATATCACTTTTGCTTACCTAGCTCTCAGATATGCTGAATATATTTAATTGGTTGACAATGTGGTTGGATTTAAATGACCATTTTGCTATTTGCTTCAGTTTGTAGAAGAGGAAAGAGGGAGAAGAGATGGGGA